>NC_047032.1:19467196-19485141 GCF_902652985.1 Pecten maximus | reverse complement strand
ATTTTTGGACTGAGCCAAAAAATAACAACACTTGGTCAGGACCATCTAAGGATCATTTCAGGCGAGTTTGAGCTGAACTTCCACTTATGGAACTTGAGAAGAAATTTTGAAATAGGTGCTGTTTAAGAAAACCATGATTGCGCAATCATGTTACAAACTGGTTGCCATAGCTGCTGTGTCACAATTTTGATAAAGCTGAAAATAATAACACTTTGTTGACTTCCCTTCTTTAACATCCCCAACAATTTCCAGCTCAATGGCACTTGAGCGGAATTGAAGAAATTTAAAGTGAGACTGTGATGTGAGGATCTAATATAGGAGGTTTAAAATGTTCCTCCTCGATTACATCCTCAACATTTTGAATTTAAAACCTTCCAAAATGTGATTAGTTATGAGATTTCAGTATCTTTAATTTGTTTTCATTTCATAAAAGACTTTATGAAACTCATCTTGAAGTTTTAATTTTTGCTAGTCTTGTTTAAAATAAAATCTTCAATAAAATCAAACCTCATTTAAGATCCTATGTATCAACCTCGCACCCTAGGTGCAATTTCGTAATACCGTATTAATAAAAAATCCATCAGATTTTTGAAATTAGACGGGGGGTGCGATGATGCCTATGTATATGAAAATCACCACTTCATTGTTAAAACTGGATGAGAATTGTGACAGTTAATTATTGTGGCATAAGATTCCCCGATTAAAACAAATCACTAGATATACAGGTAAACTAAATACAAGTACAGTATATATATATATCATACAAACTAACATACAACCCAAACTCACCTTCTCGTTCGCAGGCTTCATCTGTGAGCTTTACATCATCTATGGCAACACTGCCTGGGAAAAACTTGATAGCATCCCCAGAGAATTCATATATTACACTGACATTCCTTTGTCTTGTTTCATTCCATGCTGTCAAATTCAAGGGGACTTGGGCAAACACCCACTCATCTCGGTTGATCATGTGACCATTGTCAACCATTAACCTCCACTCAATATCATCCTCAGCAAGGTACACATGTAACTCTGCAGCAATATCTTCTTCCATGTTGTAGTACCAGGACAAACAGCCCCCACTGATAGACTGGATCGGGGACACAAGTCGAAGTCTAGACCGACTGGAGGATTCTGAATATATGTAGTGTCCTGTGTAGGAAAACACAATGATTTATTAATCTTTATCACCTGAGAGGTAGGTATTATATCTACATGATTACCTGAGAGGTAGGTGCTATATCTACATGATTACCTGAGAGGTAGGTATTATATCTACATGATTACCTGAGAGGTAGGTATTATATCTACATGATTACCTGAGAGGTAGGTATTATATCTACATGATTACCTGAGAGGTAGGTATTATATCTACATTATTACCTGAGAGGTAGGTATGATCTATATCTACATGATTACCTGAGAGGTAGGTATTATATCTACATGATTACCTGAGAGGTAGGTATTATATCTACATGATTACCTGAGAGGTAGGTATGATCTATATCTACATGATTACCTGAGAGGTAGGTATTATATCTACATGATTACCTGAGAGGTAGGTATGATCTATATCTACATGATTACCTGTGAGGTAGGTATGATCTATATCTACATGATTACCTGAGAGGTAGGTATGATCTATATCTACATGATTACCTGAGAAGTAGGTATTATATCTACATGATTACCTGAGAGGTAGGTATGATCTATATCTACATGATTACCTGTGAGGTAGGTATTATAACTACATGATTACCTGAGAGGTAGGTATGATCTATATCTACATTATTACCTGAGAGGTAGGTATGATCTATATCTACATGATTACCTGAGAAGTAGGTATTATAACTACATGATTACCTGAGAGGTAGGTATGATCTATATCTACATGATTACCTGTGAGGTAGGTATTATAACTACAAGATTACCTGAGAGGTAGGTATGATCTATATCTACATGATTACCTGTGAGGTAGGTATTATAACTACATGATTACCTGAGAGGTAGGTATGATCTATATTATTACCTGAGATGTAGGTATGATCTATATCTACATGATTACCTGAGAGGTAGGTATTATAACTACAAGATTACCTGAGAGGTAGGTATGATCTATATCTACATGATAACCTGAGAGGTAGGTATGATCTATATCTACATGATTACCTGAGAGGTAGGTATTATATCTATATTATTACCTTAGATGTAGGTATAATCTATATCTATATTATTACCTGAGATGTAGGTATAATCTATATCTACATGATTACCTGAGAGGTAGGTATGATCTATATCTACATGATTACCTGAGAGGTAGGTATGATCTATATCTACATGATTACCTGAGAGGTAGGTATTATATCTACATGATTACCTGAGAGGTAGGTATTATATCTACATGATTACCTGAGAGGTAGGTATTATATCTACATGATTACCTGAGAGGTAGGTATGATCTATATCTACATGATTACCTGAGAGGTAGGTATTATATCTATATTATTACCTTAGATGTAGGTATAATCTATATCTATATTATTACCTGAGATGTAGGTATAATCTATATCTACATGATTACCTGAGAGGTAGGTATGATCTATATCTACATGATTACCTGAGAGGTAGGTATGATCTATATCTACATGATTACCTGAGAGGTAGGTATGATCTATATCTACATGATTACCTGAGAGGTAGGTATGATCTATATCTACATGATTACCTGAGAGGTAGGTATGATCTATATCTACATGATTACCTGAGAGGTAGGTATTATATCTACATGATTACCTGAGAGGTAGGTATTATATCTACATGATTACCTGAGAGGTAGGTATTATATCTACATGATTACCTGAGAGGTAGGTATGATCTATATCTACATGATTACCTGAGAGGTAGGTATTATATCTACATGATTACCTGAGAGGTAGGTATGATCTATATCTACATGATTACCTGAGAGGTAGGTATTATATCTACATGATTACCTGAGAGTTAGGTATTATATCTACATGATTACCTGAGAGGTAGGTATGATCTATATCTACATGATTACCTGAGAGGTAGGTATTATATCTACATGATTACCTGAGAGGTAGGTATGATCTATATCTACATGATTACTTGGGAGGTAGGTATTATATCTATATTATTACCTGAGATGTAGGTATGATCTATATCTACATGATTACTTGGGAGGTAGGTATTATATCTACATGATTACCTGAGAGGTAGGTATTATATCTATATTATTACCTGAGATGTAGGTATGATCTATATCTTCATGATTACCTGAGAGGTAGGTATTATATCTATATTATTACCTGAGATGTAGGTATGATCTATATCTACATGATTACCTGAGAGGTAGGTATTATATCTACATGATTACCTGAGAGGTAGGTATGATCTATATCTACATGATTACCTGAGAGGTAGGTATGATCTATATCTACATTATTACCTGAGATGTAGGTATGATCTATATCTACATGATTACCTGAGAGGTAGGTATTATATCTACATGATTACCTGAGAGGTAGGTATGATCTATATCTACATTATTACCTGAGAGGTAGGTATGATCTATATCTACCTCATTACCTGAGAGGTAGATGTGATATATGTTACCTGAGTAGTTTTTATATGTCTCGTTTCCGAATGTATGATCCTGGTCAGGCAGATGAAGTGGATGAGCCTGTTGCCACACCATGCCAATGAATGTGTAGCCACAGATAAAAGGATGCTCAAAATCACAGCTGATTGAAGTGTCTGTTGGTCAAACAGATGTGTTTTAAGTTGTTAAATGATATTTAGTGATAATTCTTTTTCACACGATATACGTATATTATCAAACAACCGGGAAGGTCAGGTGAATTATACTATCATATTCATCGTCAAATAAGCGTGCTGGCTTAATGTTAAGTTAATGTTAATTAACATATTTATCCTCAAATAAGCCCTCTTGCTAAACGTGTAAGCCCTTTCCCATAGTATACTTGTTTTAGCATTCAATTTGATAATTCTGACAAAGGGGGCCCATTTGTGGTAAAGGGTTGAATTCCTGATAAAAACTGAAACATTTTTTTGTTATTTTTGGGGAAATTGTAGGCAATATTACTGGTAGATGACTAATTGCCATATACAGCTCTATCGAGAATTCCTTTATTTTACAAAAAGTAGTAATTAGAGAATTTTACCACAAAGCTCATCAGAACCATCTTCACAGTCTTTGACTCCATCACACGTAGCAGACTTAGGGATACAGATGCCACTGGAGTTACAGTAATACCCGCCATCAACACAATCTACAAAATAGCATGTTTAAATTCATTTTTAGTTATGAAAAAAAAAAAATCTTTTTCTACAAGAGGCCTTCATGTGAGCCTGCATTTCTCAATTGATTACATTTAATTGATTATATTTAACTAATTATATTTAATTGATTACATTTAATTGAGTATATTTAATTGATTATGGCAAAGCACTCCCCCACATACAGACAAGAAATGTTACTATGAAAGTAACACCATAAATTTGTGAGAAAGACACAATTTCTTTTAAATGACATCACTATCAATACTTTCATTACAAAAAGCTTGAATATCAACTCAGTTGAAAAGCATTCAATGTACATTATGTATACTTATTTACACTTATGTATCAATGGCTTTCAGGGTGACACATATCATGAATAACGTGTGCAATGTTTGTATAATCATGGAAGGAGCAGGCAGTATAAAATTGTGCTGACAGACACACTAATTCCAGTATAGGCCCACCCCAACACATCTTCATTACGAGGGGTACTTAGCTTATAAACCAAGGAATCTGGGCATTATCCCATTGGTGAAAATTAAAAAAAAAATTTAAAATGTGAAATGTTTATGCATGGCGAATGGCACAAAACGACAGTAAAAACACAGTGGCTATATACAAAGGTCTTTGTAACCCTCCAGTTCAGATAACTTAAATCTTGAGCAGTATGGTTATAGTAAGGGTTCCAATATATAGAGGATATCTAACAGTGTCTTCAGTAATACCAAATATATTTCACTTGTGTGGCTAATATTTTGATATTTTTCACGAGTGCGCAATACCAAATATATTTCACGAGTGGGGCTAATATTTTGATATTTTTCACGAGTGCGCAGTGAAATATATTTGGTATTACTGAAGACACTGTTAGATATTCTGTTTATTACATTTTTTATCAACGAAAAACCTACCCCGTATGCTAACTAGGCCTAATGTAAACAAAAAAAAGTAGTTCCCCCTGTCGAGGTGCTGACATATATGTCGGGCTTTCTGATTGGTCAATTATTTTGGTATTTTCTAATCATTAATTTGATTGGTCAAATCAGCAAAAGTGATATTTTTCACTAGTGAAAAAATATCACTTTTATAGAATGAATAATTTTTGATATTTCACTGGTAAAAATGTAATAAATGTAAATACTGTTTTATTGAACATTTAAAATTAAATGTTACTAAAGTCAATGCAGACCAATGTTAAACATGGAGTTCTGTTTTAAATTTTGAATTGAAATATTGAAAATAAATCAAGCAATTACCTATAGCCTCAGGACAATATCCTGGAGTTAGAGAAACACCGTCCAGTCCAAAGAAATGGTAGTCCTCGTCAGCACTCCGTCTTATGGTGAATGTCACATCAAAATCATTCATTACACTAAACTGTAACCAACAAAGAGATATCATATCACTTGGACTGTTATAATGTTTTATTTATACAGTAGACAAATCACACGGACTGTTATACTTTATTATCTGTACAGTAGACATATCACATGGACTGTTATACTTTATTATCTATACAGTAGACATATCACATGGACTGTTATACTTTATTATCTATACAGTAGACATATCACATGGACTGTTATACTTTATTATCTATACAGTAGACATATCACATGGACTGTTATACTTTATTATGATATATCTATACAGTAGACATATCACATGGACTGTTATACTTTAATATCTATACAGTAGACATATATCACATGGACTGTTATACTTTATTATCTGTACAGTAGACATATCACATGGACAGTTATACTTTATTATCTATACAGTAGACATATCACATGGACTGTTATACTTTATTATCTATACAGTAGACATATCACACGGACTGTTATACTTTATTATCTGTAAAGTAGACATATCACATGGACTGTTATACTTTATTATCTATACAGTAGACATATCACATGGACTGTTATATTTTATTATCTGTACAGTAGACATATCACATGGACTGTTATACTTTATTATCTATACAGTAGACATATCACACGGACTGTTATACTTTATTATCTGTACAGTAGACATATCACATGGACTGTTATACTTTATTATCTATACAGTAGACATATCACATGGACTGTTATACTTTATTATCTATACAGTAGACATATCACATGGACTGTTATACTTTATTATCTATACAGTAGACATATCACACGGACTGTTATACTTTATTATCTGTACAGTAGACATATCACATGGACTGTTATACTTTATTATCTGTACAGTAGACATATCACATGGACTGTTATACTTTATTATCTATACAGTAGACATATCACATGGACTGTTATACTTTATTATCTATACAGTAGACATATCACACGGACTGTTATACTTTATTATCTATACAGTAGACATATCACATGGACTGTTATACTTTATTATCTGTACAGTAGACATATCACAAGGACTGTTATACTTTATTATCTGTACAGTAGACATATCACATGGACTGTTATACTTTATTATCTATACAGTAGACATATCACATGGACTGTTATACTTTATTATCTATACAGTAGACATATCACATGGACTGTTATACTTTATTATCTATACAGTAGACATATCACATGGACTGTTATATTTTATTATCTATACAGTAGACATATCACATGGACTGTTATACTTTATTATCTGTACAGTAGACATATCACATGGATTGTTATACTTTATCATCTGTACAGTAGACATATCACATGGACTGTTATACTTTATTATCTGTACAGTAGACATATCATATGGACTGTTATACTTTATTATCTATACAGTAGACATATCACATGGACTGTTATACTTTATTATCTATACAGTAGACATATCACATGGACTGTTATACTTTATTATCTGTACAGTAGACATATCACATGGACTGTTATACTTTATTATCTATACAGTAGACATATCACATGGACTGTTATACTTTATTATCTGTACAGTAGACATATCACATGGACTGTTATACTTTATTATCTATACAGTAGACATATCACACGGACTGTTATACTTTATTATCTATACAGTAGACATACCACATGGACTGTTATACTTTATTATCTGTACAGTAGACATATCACATGGACTGTTATACTTTATTATCTATACAGTAGACATATCACATGGACTGTTATACTTTATTATCTGTACAGTAGACATATCACATGGACTGTTATACTTTATTATCTGTACAGTAGACATATCACACGGACTGTTATACTTTATTATCTATACAGTAGACATATCACACGGACTGTTATACTTTATTATCTGTACAGTAGACATATCACAAGGACTGTTATACTTTATTATCTATACAGTAGACATATCACATGGACAGTTATACTTTATTATCTATACAGTAGATATTTGTCTATAGCATATATATGTCCTATCAAGTAACCATAGTTACCCATGTAACCTTGAATTAGGTCAAGGTCATTTATCTAACCTACTGATAAGCATTGATTACCTGGCCTTGTCTCCAATCTCTTGGTGAGGCGAATGTTGTGTCGTTAAATGTTCCACCGTTGTTATCAGTCACTTCTAGACTCTCCATATTCCCCAGGTAGAAAAACTGTAAGCAAGATGGTTCACTCACAGCCATCCATGGTGACCGCATAGACATCTGTGATGGAAGTACCTCTCCAGACTGGCCCAGGAAGTAATCTGTTACACACAAACAAAACTTTATGTTGTCTTCTACATAATACAGCATTCGTATTACTTTATTGATCAGTTTAGGCTTATATGGTATCTTAAGCCACAACAAAAAGAAGTTTTGATTAGTTGGGGACAATTAATTCCTCAAAATGACACCTCTTTTCTGAACCTTTTAAACTTACATATCAACTTTTATCCAATATTTTCACATTTAATTGCTTACCAACCTATTTCTTTCAAGAGACACGGTGTAAATAGAATGTTGATTACTAGACAACTGTCTGTCTAGTAAAATATAGGCAACCCTGGTAATGCCATGAGTCTAAACCTGGTGACAATATGAGTCTAAACCTGGTGACAATATGAGTCTAAACCTGGTGACAATATGAGTCTAAACCAGGTGACAATATGAGTCTAAACCAGGTGACAATATGAGTCTAAACCAGGTGACAATATGAGTCTAAACCTGGTGACAATATGAGTCTAAACCTGGTTACAATATGAGTCTAAACCTTGTGACAATATGAGTCTAAACCTGGTTACAATATGAGTCTAAACCTGCTGATGCCATAAGTCAAAAACCTGGTGACAATATGAGTCTAAACCTGGTGACAATATGTGTCTAAACCAGGTGTCAATATGAGTCTAAACCTGGTGACAATATGAGTCTAAACCTGGTGACAATATGAGTCTAAACCAGGTGACAATATGAGTCTAAACCAGGTGACAATATGAGTCTAAACCAGGTGACAATATGAGTCTAAACCTGGTGACAATATGAGTCTAAACCTGGTTACAATATGAGTCTAAACCTTGTGACAATATGAGTCTAAACCTGGTTACAATATGAGTCTAAACCTGCTGATGCCATAAGTCAAAAACCTGGTGACAATATGAGTCTAAACCTGGTGACAATATGTGTCTAAACCAGGTGTCAATATGAGTCTAAACCTGGTGACAATATGAGTCTAAACCTGGTGACAATATGTGTCTAAACCAGGTGTCAATATGAGTCTAAACCTGGTTACAATATGAGTCTAAACCAGGTGACAATATGAGTCTAAACCTTGTGACAATATGAGTCTAAACCTGGTTACAATATGAGTCTAAACCTTGTGACAATATGAGTCTAAACCTGGTGACAATATGAGTCTAAAGCAGGTGACAATATGAGTCTAAACTAGGTGACAATATGAGTCTAAACCAGGTGACAATATGAGTCTAAACCAGGTGACAATATGAGTCTAAACCTGGTGACAATATGAGTCTAAACCAGGTGACAATATGAGTCTAAACCTGGTGACAATATGAGTCTAAACCTGGTGACAATATGAGTCCAAACCTGGTGACAATATGAGTGTCAACCAGGTGACAATATGAGTCTAAACCAGGTGACAATATGAGTCTAAACCTGGTGACAATATGAGTCTAAACTAGGTGACAATATGAGTCTAAACCTGGTGACAATATGAGTCTAAAGCAGGTGACAATATGAGTCTAAACCAGGTGACAATATGAGTCTAAACCTTGTGACAATATGAGTCTAAACCTGGTGACAATATGAGTCTAAACCTTGTGACAATATGAGTCTAAACCTGGTGACAATATGAGTCTAAACCTGGTGACAATATGAGTCTGAACCTTGTGACAATATGAGTCTAAACTAGGTGACAATATGAGTCTAAACCTGGTGACAATATGAGTCTAAACTAGGTGACAATATGAGTCTAAACTAGGTGACAATATGGGTCTAAACCTGGTGACAATATGAGTCTAAACCAGGTGACAATATGAGTCTAAACCTGGTGACAATATGAGTCCAAACCTGATGTCATGAGTTTAAACCAGGTGACAATATGAGTCTAAACCTGGTGATGTCATGAGTTTAAACCTGGTGACAATATGAGTCTAAACCTGGTGGCAATATGAGTCTTAACCTTGTGACAATATGAGTCTAAACCAGGTGTCAATATGAGTCTAAACCTGGTGACAATATGAGTCTAAACCTGGTGATGCCATCAGTCTAAACCTGGTGACAATATGAGTCTAAACCCGGTGACAATATGAGTCTAAACCTGGTGACAATATGAGTCTAAACCTGGTGATGCCATCAGTCTAAACCTGGTGACAATATGAGTCTAAACCTGGTGACAATATGAGTCTAAACTAGGTGACATTGTGAGTCTAAACCAGGTGACATTGTGAGTCTAAACCAGGTGACATTGAGTCTAAACCAGGTGACATTGTGAGTCTTAACCAGGTGACATTGTGAGTCTAAACCAGGTGACATTGAGTCTAAACCAGGTGACATTATGAGTCTTAACCAGGTGACATTGTGAGTCTAAACCAGGTGACACTATGACTTTAACCAAAGTGACATTGTGAGCCTAAACCTAAAGCTACTGTGAGTCTAATACATATACAATATCTCACCTTGACTGAGCTCTTTATCTGTCTGCCTGTCATAGCCAAAGACAGTTAAACCGTTTGTCCACATGGTACGCTTACGTTCCAGACCGAGTCCATTGTGTGGTATATATCCGCAGACGTAAGGCGTATTGAAGTTACACTCCACTGACCTCCCTACAAAACACTAACACACATCAATCACAAAACTCTGTCCAAGGTATGCAATATCATTCATTGCATTTTTGCCAGTTAAATATAGAAATTTATCAAATTAATAAAACTTATATTTTCACTGCAGCGTTTTTGACCAATCAGAGCGGACCTTTGTATTCATCTCGTTCAAACTTGCCAATTTTTCTAACCGAAGCGGAGTTAGATAAATTGGTTATTTTGCTGTATTTCTTAAATTTTCAGATTAGTTTTTGACTAAATACTCACTTGACGTTAGCTATTCATGCACAGATTCTCCTATAACAGCAGAAAACGCTTAAATTGCGTTGATCAGTCTTTTCAAAATGGCGCCGTCAAGTTGACGTGGAGTAACGTACGTCACAGAGATGACATCGCTACTGATTCCTGCACTTTTGGCGCTATCAATTTTTGCGATGTTTTTAATTTTGTTTTTAAGTTTATGAAATGCAATAAAAAGAAAATTGAATGGTTTCCCGTTAAATATAACATATACATGTATATTTCACTCGTATGACAGAATATTTCGATATTTTTCACTCGTGCTTCGCACTCGTGAAAATATGGATATTTTGTCATACTCGTGAAATATATGTTATATTAAACGGGAAACCATTCAATATCCTCTATATATTTGGGTTTGTGTTGTTGTCCAGTCAGAATTTGATTCGATTTTATTAAAATTTCATTAATTATTTATTTTCAAACTTCAATTACAAAATAGCTTTCAAATTGTACCCTATATATATAATTGCTGTCTGAAATTCTCAAGTCTAATATTTTATTGCTATTCAGTCTGAATTTGGATTAAACTTTAATTCATCATAATTTTGTAGTAAACATATAAAAAGATTAATTAGACATTGTATTCAGGGTGAATATTTGCTTGGTTGTATATTTTTTATAGATACCTAAAGTCACTTTGATTTAAATTTTTGTGGCCTAACATCTAAAGGTTAACAAATTCAGAAAAAATAGTATATTGATACCTAAAGTGGCCGGTGGTCAAGTTTTTCTATCAAGGACACCTATAACTATATTTTTACACTGACCAAATCACTACAAATTATTGCATAATGTTATATAATTATTAAGTATAGTACAGTTAGATTTAGTATCGGCACATAGGCCAATAAAACAAGTGATGTAAATATGATTATATATAACTACATAATAATATCTATTTTCTCTATACATAGCACACTACATTAGGTCAGCCACATTAGGACAGCCTGGCCATGGACGATTTTTTTGTTAAGCAAATAACTCCTGTATTATGATATGCATAAAAAAATGAAAAAAATAAATGTACACTATAATTGGTATATTCAGTATGAAGTAGTACATACAGGCTTCACATTTGTTAAAACAAAAATTAATAAATTGGTTCCGGATTTTAGATTTCCAGATTTTCCGAAAGTGTGTTTTATACATTGTATATACACAGGAAATTTAGTTTTGCCTACAGCGAAAAATGGAAGCCCACAGAAAAGGAAATTAAGATAGCAGTAAAACTTAATTTACAACATATGTCAAAACAAGATTAATTTATGTCTTTGGGATAGTAAATAGGTTTCAGAAAAAAAAATTGTGTAGAGAATTGTGTCATTTTGGGTCAAATATTTTGCAATTTTTGAGCAATTTTCAAGCTGTTACCATAGTATTCACAGCTCTAAAAATCACAGAAAAATTATGTTTACTTATCCTTCAGAGCTGTATTAAAATTGCAAATGTTATGTTATAAAGATTACAAATATATATACTTTATAAGAGGTAATATTTAGGGTTAACTTGCAATGTTCACATATCTAAAACATGTGCCATATTTTTCAGAATTGGGCATTTTTACTGTACACTGCTACCATAAACCTAAACATCAAACTCTTGTACGTAGCCATGTTTATATGTACATACCACAACCAGCTTCATCCACTTCTCCTTCACAATCAATGTATCGGTCACATCGCCAGTGTAGTGGTACACAATACTCTGAACAGTTGAACTGGTCTGGTTCACAGTCTGATGTACAAAACAGTGTTCAAACTATTATACACAGGTTCATGTACAAAACAGTGTTCAAACTATTATACACAGATTCATGTACAAAACAGTGTTCAAACTATTATACACAGGTTCATGTATAAAACAGTGTTCAAAATATTAGACATAAATTTGTGTACAAAACAGTGTTCAAAATATTAGACCCAAGTTCATGTACAAAACAGTGTTCAAACTATCACATACAAGTTCGTGTACAAAACAGTGTTCAAACAGTTAGACACACATGTTCATGTACAAAACAGTGTTCAAACAGTTAGACACAAGTTCGTGTACAAAACAGTGTTCAAACTATGACACAAGTTCGTGTACAAAACAGTGTTTAAACTATGACACACAAGTTCGTGTACAAAACAGTGTTCAAACTTTTACACACAGGTTCATGTACAAAACAGTGTTCAAACTATGACACAGGTTCATGTACAAAACAGTGTTCAAACTATTAGACACAGGTTCATGTACAAAACAGTGTTCAAACTATGACACAGGTTCATGTACAAAACAGTGTTCAAACTATTAGACACAGGTTCATGTACAAAACAGTGTTCAAAATATTAGCCACAGGTTCATGTAAAAAACAGTGTTTAAAATATTAGCCACTTGTTCATGTACAAAACAGTGCTAAAACTATTACACACAGGTTCATGTACAAAACATTTTAACTATAATTTTGAATTAAATTTGAACACAGTATTGAAGTTTGGACTGTTTAAATTTGTATTCAAGAAAAGTTATAGGACATGAACTGACTCTTGACTGTATTAAAAACAGCTGAAAGAACATGCCACCTTGCTCTAGGGTAAATATCACTTCTCCTGACACTAATATTATTTGGTTGTTTATATAAAGCAAGCTAATTAATTGGACATTTCAGATGTCAACCTTCCCAGATTATGAGGTATAGCCCGAAAAACCATTAAAATTTCTCCTAAATGCCAAGTTGGTACATCTCCCAACTTTGGGTTGAATTTACCCTTCATAAAACCCTGGAAAACTCAGTTTTGACTCATGCGACCTTGAATGTTCAAGTAACCTTGATGACGTACCCTTCAAACTACAATCTAACTTCCAACATTCTATAAACATATGGTTCATTGATTTTAAGATATTTGACATCTTTGACCTAAAATGATAGGTCAAGGTTATTCATTTGAATAGTAATTACCCCCTTATTCCTGCGAGTTATACATGATGGCCTGAGATAACAACTTTTACTTACCTAGTTTAGGACAAGCTCCTTGAGTTAATACCACTTCATCTACAGCCACTAAGCTGTGATGCCTTACAAACATAACTCGTACGACATCATTGTCATTGAAACGACTGAAGTGAGTTTGGGCGTGGTTCCAACCGAAGTCATGTTTTGCCTTGAAAGCAAGTAGGTGTTCCCAGCTACCATTCTTATGGGTGAGATAGACAGACAGTATGTCATAGTCGTCCATACCAGCCATTACACGATAATCAAAGGAGAGACAATGTACTCCTATGGACGAAACTGGAGGAGACAGTAATATGGATTCCGTGTCATCATACATCGAGGTACCAGAAGTCATCATGTACCCTGTTAACAAAACAAAAAAACAAAAAAAAAACCATCAAGAAGACATCTGCTCTTATTGCATTACATTTTGTTGTCATTCGACATTTGGACATCAAAGGCAACTGCAAGTAAAAAGCAAAATATACATTGATATCAATCTTGTTTCTTTCCACCTCCATATACCTATATAATACTCATTTTAAAGATTTGATTTAATTTATCTAATCTGAGGCCATTATCAGAGATCAAACTGTACTTGACCCCAGGACCCAAACGACCTTGAACTTTGACCTAGTGAAATTGATTTTGGGTCAGTCGACATCTTGTTTATTAACCAACATTTCTACATAATGTTATGAAAAAATGTTCATCAGTGAAAAATTAGAAAATTTAACCTTGAGCTTTAACCTCTGGACTCAGTAATTTTGACCTTCAACCTGAACATTTTGTCAGCTGACTGAGTTATTAATTCCAAGCAAACTTTTATTGTAATGTTATCATAAAATATTTGTTAGTGAAAACATACAAAATTAGCTCTTGACCTTTGACTCAGTTGGGCCAAGACCACTGTTTATACAGAAGTGGTTTGTCTTCACCCAAGGATGCTCCAGGCTAAATATGCATCAAATCCTTTCATTCCTACAGAAGAAGGATTTTGTAGAATTTGCTATATTTCCCCTATTGGGCCTCACCCCTCAGGCCCCTGGGAGGGTTACACTCTCCAATTATTCAAAATTGATTCCCCTGCATCCAGCGATGCTTCTTACCAAATTTGGTAAAAACTGCTAAGTCGTTCATGACAAGCAGCAATTTTTAGAAAAAATTGACGGATAACCGGCACCGCGCCATGGCATAAGCTCACCTGGCCCGAACGATGAGTTAAAGAAACTTTTTCCTGTCCTTTGATATCATTTCCATAAAAAGAAAGCTAGAACAAATGTATCATTTTTTCAATTGTACCAAACATAATACAACATGCTGAACTTTTCTCAAACATCTAATCTAAATAAGGACATCTAGTTATTGTTTTAATAATTGTACAAAAACATGTACAATATGATGAACATTTCTTGATAATCTAAAACAAAAATTAATATTTTCTTTTGTGGTGGTTTAATGTTCTTCCAACAAAAAATTTATATAGAATTTTTGTTTTCAAAGTCATTCCATTTTAATCAATATCAACCACTTACCTTCATCTTTATTCTTTTCATCCCTTGGAAGTTGTTGCCATATAGTGGATGTCTGACCACGTGAAACACTGATATACCTACATACATCACCAAGGGTGTCAAAGTCACAGGTCACACTCGGAGCTGTAAGGATCAGACAAATGACATAGTAGGATCAATGAGGGAGGATCAGACACATGTCACAGTAGGATCAGACACATGTCACAGTAGGATCAATTAGTGAGGATCAGACACATGTCACAGTAAGATCAATGAGAGAGGATCAGACACATGTCACAGTAGGATCAATTAGGGAGGATCAGACACATGTCACAGTAGGATCAGACACATGTCACAGTAGGATCAATAAGTGAGGATCAGACACATGTCACAGTAGGATCAGACACATGTCACAGTAGGATCAATTAGGGAGGATCAGACACATGTCACAGTAAGATCAATGAGAGAGGATCAGACACATGTCACAGTAGGATCAGACACATGTCACAGTAGGATCAATGAGGGAGGATCAGACACATGTCACAGTAGGATCAATGAGGGAGGATCAGACACATGTCACAGTAGGATCAGACACATGTCACAGTAGGATCAATAAGTGAGGATCAGACACATGTCACAGTAGGATCAGACACATGTCACAGTAGGATCAATTAGGGAGGATCAGACACATGTCACAGTAGGATCAATGAGAGAGGATCAGACACATGTCACAGTAGGATCAATGAGGGAGGATCAGACACATGTCACAGTAGGATCAGACACATGTCACAGTAGGATCAATTAGGGAGGATCAGACACATGTCACAGTAAGATCAATGAGAGAGGATCAGACACATGTCACAGTAGGATCAATTAGGGAGGATCAGACACATGTCACAGTAAGATCAATGAGAGAGGATCAGACACATGTCACAGTAGGATCAGACACATGTCACAGTAGGATCAGACACATGTCACAGTAGGATCAATGAGGGAGGATCAGACACATGTCACAGTAGGATCAATGAGGGAGGATCAGACACATGTCACAGTAGGATGAGACACATGTCACAGTAGGATCACACACATGTCACAGTAGGATCAATTAGTGAGGATCAGACACATGTCACAGTAGGATCAATTAGGGAGGATCAGACACTATCACAGTAGGATCAATGAGGGAGGATGAGACACATGTCACAGTAGGATCAATTAGGGAGGATCAGATACATGTCACAGTAGGATCAGACACATGTCACAGTAAGATCAATGAGGGAGGATCAGACACATGTCAGAGAAGATCAATTAGGGAGGTTCAGACGCATGTCACAGTAGGATCAATGAGTCAGAAACAAGAGTTCAAGGGGCTTCTGGAATCCCTGCATTTGTATACATGTTTCTGTAGCAATATTCATTCTATATGAAATAAGAAAATTCAACAATTTATAGTCTCTACTATGGAAATATATATGACTGGAATGCACAGATGACAAATTTGTAATAGATAAGGTGAACACATACCCCAAGTATTAAGTTCTAGTGACAAGTAGTTTAAATATAAAGTCTGGGCAAACTTTTAATTTAAAGTAGGTCAGACATCAAAATGTAGGTCACAACCTAAAGCTATCGTCATGGGAACCCTTCTGTTCCCATATGGGGACTAAAGCTATAGTCATGGGAACCCTTCTGTTCCCATATGGGGACTAACTAATTAACTCTACTTTCAATGTTATACATTTGTTTTTGCCTCATTTATACACACTTCAATAAGTTTGCATAAAATTTTACCAGCGCAGTTTTCGTCCTTGACGGCAATGTCATCCAGGGCTATATCGCCAACATTTTGGTAAGTATTGGCTTCAAAGCATATTTCTAAATTGGAACCCACTGGGATGGGTTCACAAGCATGCAGCCAGTTTCCATCTTGGTTTCCTGAACGTGTTGAGATCACACTGCCATTGACAATAACAGACAGATTGCCAGTAGATCCCTCCATGTGGTACATAAACCGGAGTGTGGGTGCTGCCATCAAATTGGTGGATGTGGGTGGGAAGCATAGGGTACTACTATCACCAGGATTGGCATCCCAGCTCTGGGCGTGCATGTAGTTCCCTAGTCAACAAAATGTTACAGTTTTTAATTTAGTGGTTTTTAATGATATGATGCAGACTTGAAGTATATCTATACAAGAATTCTAAGAAAGTGGATGTGTAGCTTGTGCAGAAAAAGTTGGTGATTACAAGAGTTATCAAATAAAAACAAATTTTCAATTTTTAGCAAGTGACATTGACCTTTGATTTTCTGACCTGAAAAGCAATCCCAAGAAAGCACTTGTGATAAGGAAAATGTGCAGGAAGTTTAAGTTTGATCAGCCCAAGGAAACTTGAGTTAAACGCACAGAAACCCCTGTTTAGCCGTCGCCACCGACGACGCCAACATAGTGATACCTATATGTCGCCTGCTTTTTGCAGGCAACACAATAAAATTAATCTAATCAGAGAATATATTGTGATTTTCCAAATTTAAGTAAAAAGTTTCCATTTCCCAACTTTGGGTTCAACCCCTTTGGTTTTTTT
>NC_047032.1:19393794-19466696 GCF_902652985.1 Pecten maximus | reverse complement strand
TCTTCTTCTTACAGCCCAAATAAGGTAGAATTAAATACTCTTCACAGATCGAAGGGTCTTAAGGTGCTTTACCATAATTGTGAATTTCCTAGCCCTGGGGTCTTGCGTTTGCCCCATGGGAGGGGATAAACTTTACTATAGTTATAGGGAAATCACATTTTTGACTATCATTTGTTTTATTTGTTTTGAAATTCATTCTTTCATTCAAATTTACTGAAATATTTCAAAAATCAGGTGACCGTTAAGGCCCATGGGCCTCTTGTTTAGTTATCGTGTGTTTTGGTTTTATTTTACAGTGTTTAACATTTGATTTTGGACTGTGTTATTTAGTTATCGTGTGTTTTGGTTTTATTTTAGTGTTTTACTTTTGATGTTTAAGATATCAACACCATCCATTGGCACTGGTCCACAAGCTGCCTATGAAGGAGACTGGTACTTTTACTATGAAACAAGTTTTGATGTTTTTGAAAATGAAAGTGCTGTTTTGCACACAGGGCCTGTCTCTATAGGTAAGCCATAACCCTACTTAAGTATTAAAAACCCTGTCCACCAATCAGCCGTCGCTGTCAGCGTACCAATCGGCCTTCGCTGTCAGCGTTCCAATCGGCCGTCGCTGTCAGCGTACCAATCGGCCGTCGCTGTCAGCGTACCAATCGGCCGCCGCTGTCAGCGTACCAATCGGCCATCACTGTCAGCATCAACATTTCTGTTAAACTCTGAATTTGTCATTAAGTACACATACACTATTATAATGGCACCTTGAATATACTTGTATCTATATAACCATCCCATCACACATTTTAGATTCAGAATTTTAACAAAAAGTTACTATTAATTGGCCCATGTTATAGCTTTCTATTTAGCTTGGGGTTGAGTTTATTTCTTTGCAAAGTAATTGGGCTGTCATGAATATGAATAGCAAACTTCAGCTGTTGAAATTTAATATGGCTTCCTCTAGGTCATTTATTAGCTTAAGGGACCTACTGGATCACATTCCTTAATTGGCCTTAGATGTTAATAGGACATTAAACAAAATAAACCAAACCAAACCAAAACCTACTGGATCACATTTGTCTGGCATTGTGAGGTGCCCTTCATTGCATTTTCAAATTCTTCTCAATAACAAAATATCCCAAGGTCATGATATTGGGCCAGTAACATGCTGGGATGAAGGGCGACAAATGGTGCTCAAATCAATGACTTTAATCTAATTTCAAGGTCAAAGAGGTCAAATGTTTTCAAATCTTCAAAGGACTACAAAGTTCGTTCAAATGAATGACCTTGACCCTCATTGGTTGATAAATATTTTTAGGTCACCTGCTCAACATCCAGCCGTTCGGCATCATTTTTTAACGTCACTGCCGTTATAGGCGTGGTGGGAGAATGTTGTTACTGATAGATCTGTTCCGGCTAACTATTCCTCTTTTCTGTCATACAAATGATATACATCCGCAGCCTAATATAGTTCCTATTTTGATAGCAATTATTGACACAATTTAAGTGATGTAAACCGTGTTTACTGCAATTATTTAAAATGAAATGTTAATGTTTGGTGTTCTAGACCATTTTAGAGTATAATTATGAATCTTTTTTCTCGTCAGTATATGCAATTTTGTTGGCATAGGATTACATAGTTCTGTCTCGATACTGCCTTGAAAACGAAAGTAGAAAAATCAGTTTGATCGTCGTAGAAATTTACATGCATTCACAGAGAAACTATCCACATCTGTTCATCCTGAGTTCATATGCAGGAACATTTGATAGCTTAAAACCAATCCTATTTACGTAGTCAAATGCACCCGAGCATTCCACGAGATAACTTTAGCTGTCACGTGACTTTTCACGACTCTAGTCAGCCAAAATAGGGGTTATGTCTACTCGACCGTTTGCAGTTTCATATTCATTTGTAAGTCGCTAGAATATGCAAGAAATATGACCAGGAATTGAGGGCAAGTTGTCACAAACTACATTGCCGTTTTTCGTGAGGATTTTATTAAATACGGTTATTATTTGTTGTTTGAAAAGAATCTAATGATTATGATCCATGACTGATGTACTGGCGGTGTCAAAACTAGATATGTCTCGTCGGACAACGTGACCGCAATTTTCTATCAGAGTTGAAATGTGTTACCTAAGGGGTCATAAAATAGACGTTTGATAGGCCTTATTAATAACTTATATTATAAATAAAATTAAAAAAACTTCGGCTGTGTACATCTTGGATTTTATCTTTAGTTGTAGTTACTTGACAACATGTTCTGTTAATAGACCGATTTGTCGCTCAGTTGATTCTTTTTTCAAAGTTTACATGCAGCTTTACTGATTCAGGAATATATCAATAATCTGCCACAAGCATTAAAGAAATGGGGAAAGAACTATACTCAGCTATTGTAAAGTTGTCAGCTGATATATTTTATACATGTTTTCTTGAATATATATAGAATAGAAATACCAGGGCCAGATGAAGACATTTCATCTGATACAAATGTAACTGTCTGACTATAAAATCCAATTTTAAATTTCTTATAATATGACCTCAGACCCTGACGTTTCTCAGGGCCTTTGGCCCATTGATTTCCTTTAAGCAACTTCTTCTCAATAACCAAGATGCCTAGGAACATGACACTGGGCCTGTAGCATGCTAGGGTGAAGGGCTTCCAAGTTTATTAAAATGAATGACCTTGACTTTTATTCAAGGTCACATGGGTCAAATAGGAAAAAACAAAATTTAACAACATCTTCTCAATAACCAAGAGGTCTAGAGACTTGATATTGGGCCTGTAGCATACTGGGATGAAGGGCTAGCAAGTTTGTTGAAATAAATGACCTTTACCTTCATTCAAGGTCACAGGGGTAGAACATGCTAAAATCTTTAAACAATTTCTTCTCAATAACCAAGAGGCCTAGAGACTTGATATTGGGTCTGTAGCATGTTTGGGTGAAGGCTTACCAAGTTTGTTAAAATGAATTACCTTGATTTTCAAGGTCACTAAGGTCAAATAGCCTAAAATCTTCAAACAACTTCTTCTCAATAACCAAGAGGCCTACGGACTTTATATTAGGCCTATGGCATACTGGGGTAAAGGGCTACCAAGTTGGTCTAAATATATAACCTTTACCTACATTTAAGGTCACAGGGGTCAAATAGGTTTAAATCTTCAAACAACATCTTCTCAATAAGAAAGAGGCCTAGGGACTTGATATTGGGCTTGTAACATGCTGGGTTAAAGCGCTACTAAGTTTGTTCAAATGACCTAGACCTTCATTCAAGGTCACAAAGGTCAACTATAGGCTTAACAATGATTTCTCAATAGCAAAGAGACCTGATATTTGGCCAATTGTATACTGGAATGAAGGACTAGAAATTTTATTGACTACTCTTTTATTTGAATAAAGTGGATATCAGCATAGTATCTTCAGAAATGACCTAAATCGACTTCAATGTTGCTGTAGAGCCAGGTGAGCCCATTTGGCCTCTTGTGTTATAACATATTGAAGTAAAATTGATCAGATTTAAACAAGGAGTAAAGTTACCTGTGGTTAAGGTCAGCCAAAGAGATAAAAAGACACTGGGACATGGATATAGGTACAGTCTGATATCTTTTAGGAGACAAATATTTTTTTATGACATTCTGAAGCCAAGTTGGCTGAAAGTAAACATGGAGTCGAATGAGCAAAGATTGAAATCATAGGGTCAAAGGTCAATGTCAAATTTATATCTTTTAACTGATAAACAATTTGTTATGACATTAGTAAGCAAAGTTGGTCTTAAATAAACAAGTACTCTACTGGCCAAAGTTCAAGGTCACTTGGTCAAAGGTCTTGGGTCATTTTTTTTAACATTTTGCTTTTACATCAAGCTAGAGATCCAAGAGGCCTAGGGCCATAATATTGGAATAGAAGCATGCTGGGATGGAGGGTTATCAAGTGTCTTGAAGTGAACTAATATCAAGGTCAAAAGGGTGTAAATGTTTTGAAATATTTCATGTCTTCTCAAAAACCAAGAAGCCAAGGGTTATGACATAATTCAGTTAGCTTACTCAAAGGAATGACTACAAAATATATTCAAATGAACAAACCTTTATCTACTTTTATGTGTCAAGTTTAAACGAAAAACATCTATCAGTACACTCAAGAACTCAGGTGATCGATAAGGCCCATGGGCCTCTTGTTTTTTTAATATGTGTCGTAAATTCAAAGAAATTTTCCAGATATACTTTTGACAAAATAATGGTATATGTTGTTAATAGACATTGTCATGTAACATTCTGTGTTTGATTTAAGTGTGACGTTTGGGTGACTCTCCTTTGTCACCTTCATCAGACAAAAGGATTTGATATTTTGTCTGATGAAGGTGACTGTGTAGTCATTTAAATGTCACTCGCAAACCTAAACCAGTTGTTACACGGAAGTCTTTTTATGCTTACCAACCTGAAGATCATGTTTCATTACATCTAAACCTTGGACAAGATGTTGCCAGTGGTATATGCAATGCTATTTGTATAAGTTGATGGAATTGTCTTTTGTAGAGAATTCAAGCTGTCTGTACTTCTATAATCACATGTACGGCGAAACCATGGGCAGTCTGACGATTTATTCAGAGGTGAACAACTCCAGGACTGAACTGTGGAGGAGATCTGGCAGCCATGGGGAAACGTGGTATATCATAAGTGTCGACATTCCACCTGGCAACCAAGATGTGAGTTCCTATATATAGTTAGTTATTGGTTTTACCGCCTACATCACTCCACCTATTGCTATTTTCGTCTCACCGACTATAGTCAGTGTTCTGTCGGCCTTAGTTAGTTACTGGTTTACCGCCTACATCACTCAACCTATTGCTAGGTTTCATCTCACCGATTATAGTCAGTGTTCTGTCGGCTATAGTTATACCCCCGCAATAAAGTTAGGGGGGTATGCTGGAATCAGGTTGTCTGTCCGTCCGTCTGTCCTTCCATCTGTCTGTAGACACATATTGTCCGGACAATTCCTCCTAAACCGATGGGCCGATTCCAATGAAACTTCACACAAATATAGAGGACCATGTGTAGATGTGCATGCCACTTTCTTTTTCTCAAAATTATGGTTGCTATGGCAACTGGTCACTGAATTCTCTTTATTGTGAACAACACATATTTCAGACATTCTGAATTTCTGAAATATCGGCAAGCACGGGTTACCTTAGTTAGCCTCTAATTAACAGTTCCAATTCACCATTGACTCATGCAGATTGCAGGGGTATTAGTCAGCCATTCTGGCAACAGTTCTAGTAAGTTACTGGTTTACCGCCTACATCTTTCTACCTATTAATAGTTTTGTCTCACTGACTATAGTCAGTGTTCTGTCGGCCTTAGTTAGTTACTGGTTTACCGCCTACATCACTCCACCTATTAATAGTTTCGTCTCACCGACTATAGTCAGTGTTCTGTCGGCCTAAGTTAGTTACTGGTTTACCGCCTACATCATTCCACCTATTAAAAGGTTCGTCTCACCGACTATAGTCAGTGTTCTGTCGGTCTTATATCACTCAACCTATCACTAGGTTTTAAGTCGGCCTAAGTCAGTTACTGGTTTACAGCCAGCATCACTCAACCTATCGCTAAGTTTAAGTCAGTCTAAGTCAGTTACTGGTTTACAGCCAGCATCACTCAACCTCTCGCTAGCCTTTAAGTCAGCCTAAGTCAGTTACTGGTTTACAGCCAGCATCACTCAACCTCTCGCTAGCCTTTAAGTCGGCCTAAGTCAGTTACTGGTTTACAGCCAGCATCACTCAACCTATCGCTAGGTTTTAAGTCGGCCTAAGTCAGTTACTGGTTTACAGCCAGCATCACTCAACCTATCGCTAGGTTTTAAGTCGGCCTAAGTCAGTTACTGGTTTACAGCCAGCATCACTCAACCTATCGCTAGGTTTTAAGTCGGCCTAAGTCAGTTACTGGTTTACCGCCTACATGACTTATTTCTAGGGCTTATTGACTGACTATAGTCAGTGTTGTGTGAGTTTTTACATCAATTGAATGCATGTGACTGAATTAACTTGGAATAGAATATGCATTAAGAGTTCATCCTCAATTTTGACTTTCCATGGCAACAGATTTGTTTCCCTCAACATATTTTTTTAAACTTGATTAATTCATACCATAGTATAGATCAAAGCTACACATAATAGTCAAAAACAAATCAAGTTATAAGAATGTTTTAGAGATTTTGCTTTTTTGAGAAAATGCTATAGGATGATATTATAGTTGACAATGTATAGGTTTATAATATCGGTGAGAATGATAATGTTACCTAACTGTTAAATAACTACAGGATGCTCAGATTAGTGTCAGAATATGGTTATCATTGGTCAATGGGTCAAAGGTCACACACCAAAAATTATGATGCATAGAAGTGCAATGTGTGCAATTTAGAATATTTGTATGATTATATCATGCTGGAAAATCTAAATAGGATTTTTAGCTCACCTGGTCCGAAGGACCAAGGTGAGCTTATGCCATACCATTGCGTCCGTCGTCCGTCCGTCCGTCTGTCGTCCGTCGTCCGTCGTCCGTCCGTCCGTCAACAATTGACTTCTTCTTCATAACCACTGATCAGAATTTGACGAAATTTTGTCAGAAGCATCCATATGGGGTGTGGACTCAAAATTGTACAAATGGTGGGGCTGACCCCCCAGGGGTCTGAGGGGCGGGGCCAAAAGGGGTCAATTTGGCTATATTAATATAAACGACTTCTTCTCTGAAACCAAGCAAAGGATATCGCTCCTATTTGCCTGGTAGCATCACTATGGGGTGAGGATTCAAAATTGTACAAATGGTGGGGCTGACCCCCTGGGGGCCTGAAGGCGGGGCCAAAATGGGTCAATATACCTATATTTATATTAACGACTTCTTCTCTGAAACCAAGCAATGGATATCACTCATATTTTCCTGGTAGCATCACTATGGGGTGGGAATTCAAAATTGTACAAATGATGGGGCTGACCCCCTGGGGGCCTGAGGGGCGGGGCCAAATGTGGTCAATTGGGCTATATTGATATAAACGACTTCTTCTCTGAAACCGAGCAATGGATATTGCTCATATTTGCCTGGTAGCATCACTATGGAGTGGGGATTCAAAATTGTACAAATGGTGAAGCTGACCCCACGGGGGCCTGAGGTGCGGGGCCAAGAGGGGTCAATTTGGCTAAATTGATATGAACAACTTCTCCTCTGAAATCAAGCAATAGATATTGCTCATATTTGACTGTGAGCATCTCTTTGGGGCCGGGATTCCAAATTGTACAAATGGTGGGGCCGACCTACCTGGGGCCTGAGGGGCGGGGCCAAAAGGGGTCAATTTGGCTAAATTGATATAAACAACTTCTTCTCTGAAACTAAGCTATGGATATCGCTCATATTTGCCTGGTACAACCCCCGCGGTAGGGATTCAAAACTGTATATTAAATGACAGAGCTGACCCCCGGGGAGCTAAGAGGCGGGGCCAAAAGGGGTCATTTTGGCAGAATTGATATAAACAACTTCTTCTCTGAAACTAAGCAATGGATATCACTCACATTTGTATGGTAGCATGGTCATGGGGTGGGGATTCAAAATTGTACAAATTTTGGGGTTGACCCCCCCAGGGGACTTAGGGGTGGGGCCAAAAAGGGTCAATTTGGCTAAATTGATATGAATAACTTCTTCTATGAAACAGCTTATATTTGACTGGTAGCATCCTTTTTGGTAGGGATTCAAAATTTTATAACGGAAGGAACTGACCCCGGGGTGCAGAGGGTGGGGTCAAAAGGGGTCAATTGGTTTAAACAACTTCTTTTCTGAAACTAAGCAATGGATATCGCTCATATTTGTGTGGTAGCATCCGGGGTTGCGCCAAAAGTCAATTTCATTTCATGGATTAATGCATTTTTTGGCATAAAAACCTCACGTACCCATATAAAATTCCTATGATATATTGACATAGCAATACCAGTGACAAATATACTTAGTCATCATTCTTGTTTTATATCTCATGAAATCCAGGTGAGCGATACAGGCCCTCTGGGCCTCTTGTTTTTATGAATAATATCAAAATGTTTGGAACACGATTTTTACGATAAGGGAGTACATATCATTTTAAATTAATAACATATCCTAACAACTTTTCAACAGATTTGGTTAATATAGAATATGAATGTAGAGAGGGTCATTTTATATCTTTCAGGTGCTTTCTAGTTTAGGAACTAACACAATATCTAAATGAAAATACCTAAGAGTTCAGTTGTTTGCTGAATTTTGATATGAAAATTGAAATGACATTCAAATCCTTAATTTTAAATTCTTTAAAAAAACATGTTGCTCACTGAGAGGACATCCTACCAGTAGTTAGCTTTGTGATTTGATGTCACTTTGTTTGTTTTCCACAGATCGTCATGGAAGCTTTGGATGGAGAAGACTATAGAAGTGATATAGCCATTGACTCTGTTGTACTTATAGATGGAGAGTGTCCACGAGGTACGGATTGGTTAATGTAGATGTAATGGGATGGAGTAATGAAAAATACCCTGCTTATGCTGGGCCTCAAATTAGCAACTTCAGTAGCTCTCCGAGTTGATTTCCTACTTCTAGGCTAAAGGGAAATTCCAACAAGCCGGAGCTTGTAAGATGGCCTGTAGGGCTCTCTACTTTTTATCCTACTCCCTCCTTCACAAAGTTTTTGCCCGTGAAGACAACAACAGTCTTTACACATGGAGTGGTCAATGGTGCGAGTCTGTAATAGGAAGGAGAAAGAAATATATATTGTGCCTGCATGCACTGGAGTTAATCTAGACCTATTCAAGTATTTCTCAAATGCTATTGAATAAAAAGATACCACACACACACTGTATTCCCTGCAAAACAAAAACAAAACAAACAAAAAATCCCCAAACTGAGAACATTTCAATAAACAATTTCAGATCATGTTTTTGTGAAAATTTTATCATCTCAATGGGATTGCATAAAAAAAATCATATTCATCTTGGACTATTTAATGCTCTCCTAGTCCTGGCTGTTGTATCAATTTAGAGGCATGTGCTCTCTGCACTGACCGTTCTAATTGAAAATTAGCCCATATGAAAATGAGTTGTATTTCAAATTCAAGGATTGATTCTTGATAACTCTGGAAGATATAAACCCAAAATATCTTGTTTTCCAGAACCTGTAAAGAACAAGACTAGCCAAGACATCCAGGAATATCGTCTTGTTGGTGGTGACACCACGAGTTTTGGCAGATTAGAAATAGCAACAAACAATTATTCCTTCCAGGCAATTTGTATCTCGGGCTGGACAGACGCTAACTCCGAAGTGATGTGTCGTCAACTTGGATTTGGGTGAGAAATATATCACCTTAAAATGGCCACTTGGCCTGAAAACATTTATAAAACACAACTACCTTTATGATTATACCCCCCGTAGTGAAGTTAGGGGCGGTATACTGGAATCTGCCCGTCCGTCTGTCTGTCCATCCGTCGTCCCATAATCTTGTCCGGACAATTCCTATTAAAGTACTATCTGCATCCTGACTTTATTTTTGCGATAATGCACTTTTCCAAATGGCCCGCCGACTTCTGATTGGTTGAGGCTTGTCCGGACAAGTACTACTAAGTACAAAACGGATTTTAACCATACTGCATGAAGTCAGGCTCAATTAAAATAAACACAAGTCAATTAACAATGTTATCAGAAGTGTTAAATATTTGTTACCGAACCGATGTACAATTGCAGTATTGGATGGTGTATATCATGTATATTTATAAATTGGAGCTGGTTTTGGATCGATTGGTGTCTTAATATTGTCATTCATAAAATGTTATAACTGACTAGATTAGATATGATTACACTCACCAATAGCCAACTCAAATATAGACGCCCACGGGGGTATTAGTTATCCCTTGGGATACACCTCTAGTTTTACCTTTTTAGGTCACCTGAGACGAAGTTTCAGTTGACCTATTGTGATAGCCTTTTGTGTGGTCAAATATGCTAAAATCTTTAAATGACTTTTTCTTGATAACCAAAAAGCCCAATAAACCAATATTAAGTCTCTTGCATGCTGTGATGAAGGGCTACCAAGTTTGCCCAAATGGATGACTTTGACCTTCATGCAAGGTCACAGGGGCCAAATATGCTAAAATATAAACTCAGGTGAATGTTAAGGCCCATGGGCCTCTTGTTTGAATAATAATAAAAACTTCACAGTGTCTGGTACAGATATAGAAAAATAATGAAACTTGAAACAAAATAAAGGCCTTCTGGGGTAGAAAAATTATTTATAAAGCATCTGAATATTTGAGATGGAATCGCTTATGCTTTACAAATTGGAGTGTTTCCAGTTTCTTTATTTTTAAACCAACCATGGTGGGCTATTCAAATCACCTGCTTCTGTGGTCCCTCCATCCCTCCATCCCTCCGCAAACAATTCTTGTTATCGATATTTCTCTGAAAGAACTGAAAGGAAGCGTTCTCAAATTCCATATGTAAGTTCCCCTTGGTGCCTAATTGTGCATATTGCATTTAAGGACAGATTGGAAAACAACATGGCCAACAGGTGGCAATCTTGGATTTCGACAATTGAAGTTTGTATCGCAATATCTCATAAAGAACAAAAGGGATCTTTCTCATATTTTATGTGCATGTTTTCTTTGGTCCCTAGTTAAGCATATTAAATTTTGGGACTGATCGAAAAACAACATGGCGACAGGTGGCCATCTTAGATTTTGACAATTGAAGTTTGTTATCACTATTTCTCTGGAAAATTTTGAAGGGATCTGTCTCATATTTCATATGTAGGTTCCCCTTGGTCCGTAGTTGTCTGTATTGGATTTTGGAACCGATCAGAAAACAACATGGTCAACAGGTGGCCATCTTGGAATTTGACAATTGCAGGTTGCTCCTGCTACATGTATATCATGTAATATAAAGTTATTAAATGTTTTGAAAGAAGAGTGATAGAAGTGAGAAGAAGAGAAAAGATCAGTCTTTCATTTGACTGATATGGATCATTCAATGGTCTGGGATTTCTTATTACAAACATATATACATGTATGAAACGCATGCCTCATGTCACAAACTCACTATGTGACTATCACTACAGAACAGTTATTTGTTATGACACCACAACCTGCAAGTTTTGTGTAACTGATGAATGTAGATTATCATTATATACACTAAATTTAGCTTTTTAGCTCACCTGGCCCGAAGGGCCGGTGAGCTTATGCCATGGTGCAGCGTCCGTCGTCCGGCGTCCGGCGTCCGTCAACTTTTTCTTTAAATCGCTACTAGTCATAAAGTATTGAATGGATTTTCACCAAATTTGGTCAGGAACATCGATCCTTGGGGGAAGGGGAACAGAGTTTGTATACAGTTTTACTCTGAACCCCCAGGGGCCTGAGGGGCGGGGCCAAATAGGGGAAATAGGGTTAATCCTTTAAATCGCTACTTGTCATAAAGTTATGAATGAATTTGAACCAAATTTGGTCAGGAACATCCTTGGCAGAAGGTGAACAGAGTTTGTATAAATTTTTACTCTGAACCCCCAGGGGCCTGAGGGGCGGGGCCAAATAGGGGAAATATGGTTACTCCTTTAAATCGCTACTAGTCATAAAGTTATGAATGAATTTGAACCAAATTTGGTCAGTAACATCCTTGGCAGAAAGGGAACAGAGTTTGTATAAATTTTTACTCTGAACCCCCAGGGGCCTGAGGGGCGGGGCCAAATAGGGGAAATAGGGTTACTCCTTTAAATCGCTACTAGTCATAAAGTTATGAATGAATTTGAACCAAATTTGGCCAGGAACATCCTTGGCAGAAGGGGAACAGAGTTTGTATAAATTTTTACTCTGAACCCCTAGGGACCTGAGGGGCGGGGCCAAATAGGGGAAATAGGGTTACTCCTTTAAATCGCTACTCATGAAGTTATGAATGAATTTGAACCAAATTTGGTCAGGAACATCCTTGGCAGAAGGTGAACAGAGTTTGTATAAATTTTTACTCTTAACCCCTAGGGACCTGAGGGGCGGGGCCAAATAGGGAAATAGGGGTTTATCCTTTAAATCGCTACTAGTCATAAAGTTATGAATGAATTTGAACCAAATTTGGTCAGGAACATCCTTGGCAGAAGGGGAACAGAGTTTGTATAAATTTTTACTCTGAACCCCTAGGGACCTGAGAGGCGGGGCCAAATAGGGGAAATAGGGTTACTCCTTTAAATCGCTACTAGTCATAAAGTTATTAATGAATTTGAACCAAATTTGGTCAGGAACATTCTTGGCAGAAGGTGAACAGAGTTTGTATAAATTTTTACTCTGAACCCCAAGGGGCCTGAGGGGCGGGGCCAAATAGGGGAAATAGGGTTACTCCTTTAAATCGCTACTAGTCATAAAGCTATGAATGAATTTGAACCAAATTCGGTCAGTAACATCCTTGGCAGAAGGGGAACAGAGTTTGTATAAATTTTTACACTGAACCCCCAGGGGCCTGAGGGGCGGGGCCAAATAGGGGAAATAGGGTTACTCCTTTAAATCGCTACTAGTCATAAAGTTATGAATGAATTTGAACCAAATTTGGTCAGGAACATCCTTGGCAGAAGGGGAACAGAGTTTGCATAAATTTTTACTCTGAACCCCTAGGGACCTGAGGGGCGGGGCCAAATAGGGGAAATAGGGTTACTCCTTTAAATCGCTACTAGTCATAAAGTTATGAATGAATTTGAACCAAATTTGGTCAGGAACATCCTTGGTAGAAGGGGAACATAGTTTGTATAAATTTTTACTCTTAACCCCTAGGGACCTGAGGGGCGGGGCCAAATAGGGAAATAGGGGTTTATCCTTTAAATCGCTATTATTCATAAAGTTATTTATGGATTTGAACCAAATTTGGTCTGGAATATTCTTAGGGGAAGGGGGAAAGAGAGTTTATATAAATATTGACTCTGACCACCAAGGGGCCTGAAGGGAGGGGCCAAATAGGGGAAATAGAGATTTGAGTTTTAAATGGATTTGAACCCAATTTGGTCAGAAACATCCGTGGTGATGGGGGAACAGATTTTGCATAAAAGGTTACTGTGACCCTCAATCCCATAACTATGTATAGTAACGCTGGGCATTAAGGGATAAACACAATTCTTATGTAAACATAGGCCAAAGGGTTTTCCCCACCCTAAGGGACTTAGTTTCTTTAAACACCATTATGTTGTAAAAAATAATCCATATGGTCTTTCAGAGAGTACATTTTTGTATAATGTATTAACAAATTGAACATGAACATTATTTTGACATTTGGTCAAATCCAACCAGGTGAGCGATACAGGCCCCATGGGCCTCTTGTTTATTGTTACTAAGACCATGTAGCTATTGGTAGATTATTAGCTGTAGTTTAAGCATACAATATATGTATGTACTACATTCAAATTGATATGTTAGGTATTTTTTGGTTTAATGATAATTTTTTTCATATTTGATTGCAGCCCCCATGGCATAAATGCACGTACTTACACATTCGGAGAGTACGGAAGAATTAGATCTACGCTAAATGAAATGGTGATCAACTCATTTTCCTGCAATGGCACAGAGAAGATGCTTTCAGAGTGTAACATCACAAATTCTGTTTGCTCCGCTTCCAACCAAGTTGCCATAGCATGTTCAAACACTGGTAATATTTGTTCACTTCATTACATAAGGATAGATTTAATTTAATCTAGCAAATTAGTTAAATTAGATAACTGGGATTAGATAACCTGCAATTCACAATCAGTTTATTAGTAGAAAGCACATTCAGGAAGATGGATGGATTGTTGATAGATGGCGGTAGAATAATGTATCCTTTTCTGGTTCAAATGACATTTGATTTACTCTGATTTAAACTATTATTAATGAATTAGCACCAAATTGCTTATAAAACTTGATATCTGATGATGAATAACATCAATGTGAGCTAGCAACAGAGACTAAGATCACATAATCAGACATCATTATGCTATGTGTCATGCAGTTCATTTTAAATCAATCATATAATATGCATGTTAACTTAAACAATTTCTGTGACAGCTTGTTTCGCTGGTGAGAAAGCATGCATCTCCCCAATGACTTCAATAATACCTGATGATGCCACCTGTATCATGGAAGAGAAATGGTGTGATGGTGTTATAGACTGTCCCAATGTTGAGGATGAGAACTACTGTGGTAATTATTTTTGTTATTTCCCCTGATCTACAGTGGATATTATGTTGTTATCTCCCCTAATCTACTATGTTTATTATTTTGTTATCTCTCCTGATCTATTATGGTAATTATGTTGTTATCTCCCCTAATCTACTATGTTTATTATTTTGTTATCTCCCCTGATCTATTATGGTAATTATGTTGTTATCTCCCCTGATCTATTGTGGATATTATGTTATCTCCCCTGATATACAGTGGTAATGTTGTTATCTCCCCTGATCTACAGTGGTAATTATGTTATCCCCCTGATCTACTGTGGATATTATGTTTGTTATCTCCCCTGATCTACTGTGGTAATTATGATGTTATCTCCCCTGATCTACTGTGGTTATTATCTTGTTATCTCCCCTGATCTGCTGTGGCAATTATGTTGTTATCTCCCCTGGTCTACAGTGGTAATTATGTTGTTATCTCCCTTGATCTACTGTGGTAATTATGTTGTTATCTCCCCTGATCTACTGTGGTAGTTATGTTGTTATCTCCCCTGATCTACACTGGTAATTATGATGTTACCCCCCTGATCTACTGTGGTTATTATGTTGTTATCTCCCCTCATCTACTGTGGTAGTTATGTTGTTATCTCCCCTCATCTACTGTGGTAGTTATGTTGTTATCTCCCCTCATCTACTGTGGTAGTTATGTTGTTATCTCCCCTGATCTACTGTGGTAGTAATGTTGTTATCTCCCCTGATCTACTGTGGTTATTATGTTTGTTATATTTCCTGATTTGCTGTGGTTATTTTGTTATTATCTCCCCTGATCTACTGTGGCAATTATGTTATCTCCCCTGATCAGCTGTGGTAATTATGTTGTTATCTCCCCTGATCTACTGTGGTAATTATGTTGTTATCTTCCCTGATCTAGTGTGGCAATTATGTTGTTATCTCCCCTGATCTACTGTGGTAATTATGTTGTTATCTCCCCTGATCTACTGTGGTAATTATGTTGTTATCTCCCCTGATCTAGTGTGGCAATTATGTTGTTATCTCCCCTGATCTACTGTGGTAATTATGTTGTTATCTCCCCTGATCTACTGTGGTAATTATGTTATCTCCCCTGATCTAGTGTGGCAATTATGTTATCTCCCCTGATCTACAGTGGCAATTATGTTATCTCCCCTGATCTACTGTGGTTATTATGTTGTTATCTCCCCTGATCTACAGTGGCAATTATGTTATCTCCCCTGATCTACAGTGGTAATTATGTTATTTCCTTTGATCTACTGTGGTAATTGTTTGTTATTTCCCCTAATTTACTATGGTAATTATGGTGTTATTTCCCCTGATCTACTGTGGTTATTATGTTTGTTATTTCCCAAGATTTACTAATAATGGCGATAATGTTGTGTTCTCCTCTGATTTACTATGGTAAGTGTGTTGTTATCTGCACTTGTTACTGTTTTGTAATTATGCTGTTATTTTCCAATACAATTTTGTTGTAACCTTGCTTATTTATAGTATGCGTGAAATGTTTTCTCACTTTGTAGGTCATCTGAGACAAAGTCACAGTCTCAGGTAACCTTAATAAATGGCCTTTTGTCCATCGTCATGTGTCATCTGTTGTCCATCATGTGTTTGTAAACAATATGTATTTTTGACTTCCTTTTAGAAATACGCTGAAGAAATTTCATTGCAATTTTGCTGAAACCTTCAATAATCAAAGGGGCCTGAGGGACGGGCCAAAAGGGGTCAAATTGACTGAAATCTCAAAAAAAAAATCTTTTAAAGAAGCAAATAAGGCAGAAAAAATTTAATATTCTTCGTAGATGGAAGGGTCTAAAGGTGATTTACCAAAATTGTGAATATCATTTCCCTTGGTGCTCATATTTCCCTCTTGAGAAGTGGAAAAGTTTACTATAGTTTTTATAGAGAAATAACATTTTTGAGCATGATTTGTTAAATTGCTACTGGTACTAATACAAACTTGGTTAGAATTACAATTGTATCATTATGGGATGGAAGTTTAATGGTATGTATATGTTGGTTGTGACTGACTCCCAGGGGCTGATGGGCAGAACTGTTCAGGCCCATGAGCCTCTTATTTTACATTTGATTTTATACATTTATATTTACAAATATGATATAACACCCAACAACAATTTAAATCTGCAAAGGCTTTGTTGAGAATGAAAATGACTCAAATAATTGGTTTGACTATGAAGAGAATTTAATGCATTAAAAATGTACCACATATCACAATACATGGGAATCTGTTTCTACCAGAGAATACAAACATGTTGAGGACTGTTTCTACCAGACAATACAAACATCTCGAGGACTCTGTTTCTGCGTTTGTTTCTGCCAAACGCTACAAAAATGTCAAGAATTCTTCCTCTTCAAGACAATGCCAAACAAATAATAAATATTTATGACTCTATATACCTGTTTGTTAATTGTAGCCAACTGCAGCAGTGACCAGTATGAGTGTGACCACCATAGGTGTGTACCTTTATCTCAGCGCTGTGATGGTACCAACGATTGCGGAGATTGGTCCGATGAACACTTTTGCAGTCAGTAGATTGTTCATTTTTCTTTTCATACTGATTCATTCACAAACTTTTTAAAATAAATGCTATATTGAAATTTACAACAGTGGACTCTGTCTAAACCAGACACCCTTTGGGACCACATAATAAAGTCGGTTTATAGAGAGTTCCAGATTGTAGAGATTCTGCTTCTATATCATTGTTGAATGCAAAAAAAATAAATAAAAGATATATTATAAAGAAGTGTATAGGGATAATAGATATGAAATTATGGGATATGGTGTAGGTTATTGTGTGATGCTTTGTCAAAAACAACTTTGGTAGAAACTTAAAGGATAGAAAGCACCAAGTATAAATATTCATATGTGTATAAGTATTCATGCCTACACTTGTATTTAAACTAAATAATAGATATATATCATGTTTTGTTTTTTATGAGATAGACAAATTTTAAATAGATGTAGACACAATAATATACATTCTGTGTCATTAAATATCTATTGTTTTCTATCTCAGTCCGGGTTAATGAGGATTACACAGTAGAGGCTAATCACCATGGAGATTGGAGCAACATTTGCTCACCTGGTAACGACGAAATCCTGGCAGGATATCTATGTGCCCTGGCCACTGCAGGGTAAGTTTAGTTCCTGTTAACTGTTCTTTTGTAAACATAATCGTATCAAAGGTCAGATGGGGTTGTTGTAATTAAACATAATCGTATCAAAGGTCAGATGGGGTTGTTGTTATTGCCTTTGTCTATGTGGCAGTTCCCTTGTTTCCATTTTCTCAAAATATCTTGAGCCAATTCCTCTCTTATCTATTATACCCCCTATAATCTTCGAAGTTTTAGTTCATTTCTTCTTCCCAGAAAGGAGGGTGTGGGTGGTATTAGTTAGCCATCTTGGAATTGCTATACAGGTCTGTAGGTACCTCAAAGTTCAAGGTCTCTGTTACTATCAATTGAAAATTAGATCCAAACAATATAAAGACTCCTTTAAGCTGATTCCTTCAAATGTTACTTTTCCCAGAAAGTATTCTCATGAGATTGATTTACATGCCTGTTGGTGAAGATACTATAAAAGAATATTGCTGCACGTTGTTAGTAGTTTTATCTATCTACGTTCTTACATATAATTACTGTTCTTGATTATTTTGCCAGATACTGTTTTAAATCATGATAATTGATGATGATGGGGTATTCAAATTGCTCTTCATCCCTGGTCCAATATTTGTCCATCCGTCTGTAAACAATAATTGTTATTGCTATTTGTTGAGAAATACTGGAAGCAGTTTTCTCCAACTTCATTATGTGTTGGCTTCCCTTGGTCCCAAGTTGTGTCCATTTGGTTTTGAGTCTGATCAAAAACCAAAATGGCCAACCATCAAATATCTTTAATTTAGACATTTGAAAATAAGTGTTATCACTATTTCTTGAAAAGTACAGGGAGGATTTGTCACAAGCTTCATGTGTAGGTTGATTCTTCCTTAGTTGTGTCCGGTGTCCGGTCTGATCCAGAAACTAAATGAAATAATTGAAGTAGAGAAAAGATCTGTCTTATTTGATATTGATTGTGAATTAGGAATATATTTATTGATTTATGTTGACAGGTCATTTCTATCGTTCCCAACTTCTACAATTAGCAGTAACAGCACAGTAACTGTTACTTACAAGACGGACAATCAGGGTGTCATCCGTAGTCACAGCATACAACCTACCTCAGGGTAAGCTCCTCGTCTGACCACTGTACAATAATAAAAATCACTGTACAGTAATATTATATTATAATCATATGTCTCATACAACCTATGACCGGGTAAGCTCCTCGTCTAATCACTGTACAATAATACATTATAATTATATGTCTCATACAACCTACAACAAGGTACGCTCCTCGTCTAATCACTGTACAATAATACATTATAATCATATGTCTTATACAACCTACAACAAGGTAAGCTCCTCGTCTAATCACTGTACAACCTACAACAAGGTAAGCTCCTCGTCTAATCACTGTACGATAATCCATTATAATCATATGTCTTATACAACCTACAACAAGGTAAGCTCCTCGTCTAATCACTGTACAACCTACAACAAGGTAAGCTCCTCGTCTAATCACTGTACGATAATCCATTATAATCATATGTCTTATACAACCTACAACAAGGTAAGCTCCTCGTCTAATCACTGTACGATAATCCATTATAATCATATGTCTTATACAACCTACAACAAGGTAAGCTCCTCGTCTAATCACTGTACGATAATCCATTATAATCATATGTCTTATACAACCTACAACAAGGTAAGCTCCTCGTCTAATCACTGTACGATAATCCATTATAATCATATGTCTCATACAACCTACAACAAGGTAATTAGCTCCTCGTTTGATCACTGTACAATTATACATTATAATCATTATCCGTTAAGCAATTGACATATCAAAAATTGAATTATTTGATGACTTTAAATGAATACCGTATCTAAGTAACATGTATTTGAATGATGTGGGAATACAAAAAATCATGACTCTCAGGTGGGAAGGTCAAAAGTATAAATTGACCATGGCTGTCATTTGAGAATGTCAATTTTTTTCCTTCTTTTTTATCCCCGCCCAACGAAGTTGCTCAAGTTTGATTATAGGCATATTCCGCACATATTTAATGAGGCTGCTGATTGGCTGATTGCTTTCTGCATGATATCTTTTGAGGGAATGATCAAATTTTGATGAAACTTGCTTGGTAGACTTATTACCTAAATACCTCGCTCAAGTTTGATTATCGGCATATGCCACACATATTTAATGAGGCTGCTGTAATCTGATTAGCTGATAGCTTTCCGCACCATATCTTTTAAAGGAATGATTAGAGTTTGATGAAAAATCGCTTGGTAGACTTGTTACTAATTATGTTGATGACTGAACACAAATACATGTAATGATTCTAAATGTTTTGTCATGTGTTTTATGCATGTTGCCCACTTTAATTTCATGTAATACAATATTGCATGGGCAGGGGATCTTGATGACTATGTCCTTGTTTTTTCAGTGCCTGTGTTGTATTGAAACTTGAGTGTCAACCACAAGGTAAACATTTTATATGAGTGTGTTATTAATCTTCAGAGTTTTAGTAACTTTATAGATAAGCAAAATGTACAAGCATTAGTAGAGGGTGTATTAGAAATCATCAAATATATGTATTTATTACATTTTACCAGTGAAATATCAAAAAATAATCTTTCCATAAAAGCGTAGTAATCTGGGTTAATTTGATGGGACTTTTATCAAATAATTATATTTTGAGAATATAATGGCAACTTACAGATTACATATCGAAGTCAAACAATTGATTGAATTTTTTTTTTTATCAGTTTTTATATTTTTATAGATTTTTTGCACGTTGGACTATGATTTGTCACGTAGGATTGTCTAGACATGAAAGCTGTATATACAAACATCAAAATAGATCTAGTTAGCATACAGGGAAGGTTTTTCATCGAAAAAAATATATAATTAACAGAATATGTACAACAGTGTTTTCAGTAATACCAAATGTATTTCACTCATGTGGATATTATTTAATTTAAATATATATTTGGTGTTACTGAAAACACTGTTACATATACTCTATGGATTTTGTAGCAAGACAGTGATTGGAAATATATTCCATCTTGGATTTTGGTAGTTAGGGTTTATTATCACTATTTCTTAAAAAGTAAAGGAGTGATATTTCTTAAACTTCACAATATAGATTCCCCTTGGTCCCTAGTTTGTTGTGTCCATTAGATTCCGATTTTAAATGGGAAAACAAAATGGCCCATAAATAGCCGTCATAGCTTTTGAGAATTGAAGTTTGAAGTCTGGGTGGAGTTCAAAACCCAAGTGGGGCAATTACCTTGTACTGACTATAGGTCAGTTGTATTCTCCGGGAACTCCGGCTTTCCTCCACCTCCAAAACCAGACACATCCTTAAATGACCCTAGCTGTTAATAGGACGTTAAACATAAACAAACAAATAAATGGTCCCTAGTTGTGCCCACTTAGTTTGTTATCAGATCAGAAAAACCAAATGGCTGATAGGCAGCCATCTTATTTTTAATTATTTAAGTTTAATGTCTCTATTTCTCAGAAAGTTTTTCTTAGATCTTTTTTTAGATATCATATGAAGGTTTCCCTTGTCAGATTATTTAGAGGAAAACAGGAAAGAAGAGAAAAGTAGAGCAAAGATCAATCTTCTATGTAGAACCAATAAAGAACATTTAATGGTCGATGCCAAGATCCCTCTAAGATATATCTTGTTTAAACAAGACTGATCAGTCCAGATATAAAGTGATAATCGGTCAGTATCTAAAAATATTTTAAATACATGTATGTATGTACGCTTTCATTACATAGTTCATAGTTCTTTATTTAGCCTTGAGCTTTTCAGCTCATCTGCAAAAAACACAAAAAGTTATAAATTTAATCGTCATAGCATTCAATACTTTGCTCTCAGAAAAACAGTGCTGTTATATCTTCCGTATTTATACATATAGGATATTGAATGGTTTCCTGTTTAATATAACATATAAATATGTAATTCTCGAGTAGGACAGAATATTGACGAGTGACAAATATTGAAATATTCTGTCATACAAGTGAAATATATGTTATACTCAACAGGAAACTATTCAATTTTCTTTTTATTGCATTTTATATGCTTTAAAACAAAATTAAAAACATTGAAAAATTAATGATGTAAAAATATGCAGCAATCAGTAACATAATTCATGAGGTCATCTCTTTGTGACATTACTCCACGTCAACTTGACGGCGCCATTTTGAAAGGACTGATCAACGGAATTTAAGCGTGTTCTGCTGTTATCGAGAATCTGTGCTAGAAAAGCTTACGACAAATGAGTATTTTGTCAAAAACTGGTCGAATATTTCAGAAATACAGCAAAATAACCCATTTATCTATCTTCACTTTATTTGGAAAAATCGGCAAGTTTCAATGAGATGAATACAAAGGTTCGCTCTGATTGGTCAAAAACGAAAAACTTATATTTTCACTGCAAAGCTTATATTTTCAATGCTCATTTCTGCAGTGAAGTATCATTTTTATTAGTTTGATTTTCTATGTTTCACTGGCAAAAATGCAATAAATGTGTATATTGTCACAGTAAACTATACATTAGATGATTCAATTCTAAATGCTTATAAATACAGTAGTTGTGTATTTTTTTTAACATGTCTATACATCTATATGTCTTCTCTGTTTTAGAATGTGGTAGATCAGCTCTATCATTGGATAGGGTTATCGGTGGGTATGATGTTCCTAATGGCTGGTTTCCTGCAATGGCCGCATTGGTGAGAAACGTTTCAAGTGGATCGCACATGTGTGGAGCCTCCATAATCAGTCCAACTACAGCGGCCACGGCTGCCCACTGTGTAGAGTACGTATAAGGGAACACTATATTCAGTTGTAATACCACGATTTTCTTGTGACCTATAGTATATGTATTAAAAATCGTAATTATGCCCGCCATGAAATGGAGGGCATATAGTATTACGGTACCCATGCCCATTCCAACCTGTCGCGTTGAATTGCGTCCCGTCCCGTCCCGATGCAATGTAACTAGCTTATCTCAGGAACTACTGATGCAGTCCTCACCACACTCTCTTTCAGGGTGTCAAGTGGCAGTGGGGGCTTTTGATATGTTTAACAGACATTTTCTAGTTTTTTTTTATCTAGCTGATCTCACTCAGAGTATCTCACTAGAATGTTTATCCCCCGACCATCACACTGCTAATTCTTTACTGCAGTATATCCCCCACCATCACACTGCTAATTCTTTACTGGAGTATATCCCCCACCATCACACTGCTAATTCTTTACTGGAGTATATCCCCGACCATCACACTGCTAATTCTTTACTGGAGTATATCCCCACCATCACACCGCTAATTCTTTACTGGAGTATATCCCCGACCATCACACTGCTAATTCTTTACTGGAGTATATCCCCACCATCACACCGCTAATTCTTTACTGGAGTATATCCCCACCATCACACCGCTAATTCTTTACTGGAGTATATCCCCACCATCACACTGCTAATTCTTTACTGGAGTATATCCCCCACCATCACACTGCTAATTCTTTACTGGAGTATATCCCCCACCATCACACCACTAATTCTTTACTGGAGTATATCCCCCCACCATCACACCACTAATTCTTTACTGGAGTATATCCCCCACCATCACACTGCTAATTCTTTACTGGAGTATATCCCCGACCATCACACCACTAATTCTTTACTGGAGTATATCCCCCACCATCACACCACTAATTCTTTACTGGAGTATATCCCCCACCATCACACCACTAATTCTTTACTGTAGTATATCCCCCACCATCACACTGCTAATTCTTTACTGGAGTATATCCCCCACCATCACACTGCTAATTCTTTACTGGAGTATATCCCCGACCATCACACTGCTAATTCTTTACTGGAGTATATCCCCCACCATCACACTGCTAATTCTTTACTGGAGTATATCCCCCACCATCACACTGCTAATTCTTTACTGGAGTATATCCCCGACCATCACACCGCTAATTCTTTACTGGAGTATATCCCCGACCATCACACCGCTAATTCTTTACTGGAGTATATCCCCCACCATCACACCACTAATTCTTTACTGGAGTATATCCCCGACCATCACACTGCTAATTCTTTACTGTAGTATATCCCCCCACCATCACACCACTAATTCTTTACTGTAGTATATCCCCCCACCATCACACCACTAATTCTTTACTGGAGTATATCCCCGACCATCACACCACTAATTCTTTACTGTAGTATATCCCCCCACCATCACACCACTAATTCTTTACTGTAGTATATCCCCCCACCATCACACCACTAATTCTTTACTGGAGTATATCCCCGACCATCACACCACTAATTCTTTACTGTAGTATATCCCCCCATCATCACACCGCTAATTCTTTACTGGAGTATATCCCCCACCATCACACTGCTAATTCTTTACTGTAGTATATCCCCCACCATCACACCGCTAATTCTTTACTGTAGTATATCCCCCCATCATCACACCGCTAATTCTTTACTGGAGTATATCCCCCACCATCACACTGCTAATTCTTTACTGGAGTATATCCCCCACCATCACACTGCTAATTCTTTACTGTAGTATATCCCCCACCATCACACCGCTAATTCTTTACTGGAGTATATCCCCCACCATCACACTGCTAATTCTTTACTGGAGTATATCCCCCACCATCACACTGCTAATTCTTTACTGGAGTATATCCCCCACCATCACACTGCTAATTCTTTACTGTAGTATATCCCCCACAATCCCATAATCTTGGCCTGACAACTCCTACTAAATTGCTGTTCCGATTTCAACAAAACTTGGCATGTATAATCAGTATAATATGTACATTGTAGTTGTGCATCCCAACTTTTTTTTTTTACGATAATGCATTTTTCAAAATGGCCGCCGACTTCTGATTGGTTGAGGCTTGTCCAGACAACTCCTACTAAAGTACTTTTCTGATTTCAACTAAACTTGGCATGTATAATCAGTACAAAATTTAGTTGTGCATCCTGAGTTTTTTTTTACGATAATGCATGGAGTATATCCCCCGACCATCATACTGCTGAATCTTGTCTGGAGTATATTCCTCACCACACAACCTTATCTATCCTGATATAAATCCTTTTGCCTTAATTATGTTAAGTTTTGGGAGGGTTTATGTGTGAAACACTTTTAGCCTAATATTTTAAAATTGATGACTCTTGCAAAAAATAAAGAAGTGGGCTGATTTTATTTTGCTAATGGATAACACAGTAGGAATTTCCTCTGATGAAGTAAAGGCGCCTACTATGAATAAGACCAGGAATACACTTCAAGTGATCCATTGTCAGCATATTATACTTTCAGTGCCTTTGAACAAGGATCTGCATACCTACATATTGGTGAAGTCGATTACAGAAAGTTTAATCAGAGTGGCAGACAGGTTGTGATAGAAAGAGTAATTCTGGAGCCTAACAAAGAGAAAGACGTTGCTATTTTGGAATTCGCTAATCCAGTCCAACAAACAGACACCATTGGCTCCGTATGTCTACCGCCACCAACAAGGGATGTCTTCTCCTATACTAAATGTTATGTTCTTGGATGGGGAAGAACGGAATATGATACTGGTAAGTTTGTTTATTAGCTCACCTGCCTGAATGACAAGTCAATTTGTGCTGTGGTGCTTTGTCAAATTGTTCGCTCAGCATTTTAGGGCATGTGAGCTTGTGCTGTCGTGCTTTGTCTAGTTGTCCATCTAGCATCAACTTTTCCTTTTTAGGGCAAGTGAGCTTGTGCTGAGATGTGTTGTTCATCTGTCTGTCCAGCATCAACTTTTCACTTTAAACATTCTGTTCTCAAGGTCAAGGGTCAAATGTGCTAAAATCTTCAAAACGACTTATAAGTCACCAAATGGCCCAGAGACCTAATTCAGCCCAGTGATAACCAAAATATCAATATAAATATTGGGCCAAAGTAGCATGCTAAGATGAAGATCTACCATGTTTATTCAAGGTCACAGGGTCAACAAAGCTAGAATCATTCTTTTCAATATTGAAGAGGTCCAGGGTACTGATATTGATAGGGACCAACCAACCGATTGATTTTCTATAGACTTCAGTGTTAATGTTTGGCGTATATCATTTAAATTCTTGAATTCTATTTGACAGTTACCGTATGATTTATAACAAAAGTTTAGGGTCTCATATAAAACTGAATCAATATAAAAAAATTGGGTCCTTCAGCTCAAATTTTTCCTGGGTAGCCATTTTGAAACTGGGTTAATTCTGCTGTAAAAATTTGAAGAAATATAAAATGTTCACCTTTTAATTATTATGACCCGAACTTTAAAAAAAATCAATCTGACTTACCAAATTTAAATTAACATTACCTATGAATAGTCAGGCTGCATATCTATTTTGGAACTACAGAGCAACCCGCTTATTTGGGTTTTGGCCCCTCTTATACTCATGTAGATCATCAGGTAGGTACTTAAAATGGGCACTATATGATTGTTTACGTTATTTGCATTAAAAATATATTTAAAAAAAAAAACATTATTTAAAATATAAGAGTAAATACGCAATACATGGGTTGTTATTCTTTGTAAATGTACAAATAAAAATATTTGTATAACTTCGTCGTTTACTACTTGTCACGTTGGGTCCGATATCGGTCATACACGCGTGGGTTGGCACTAGGCCTACGATGTACAATGTCATCATTTCAATTAAGATTCATGTATATTATTTAAATATGCTGGCCAATCAGTGGCTGCCAAACAGATTTCCTATGTTAACTCTAATATCTCTCTTAGATTTCCTATGTTAACTCTAATATCTCTCTTAGATTTCATATGTTAACTCTAATATCTCTCTTAGATTTCCTATGTTAACTCTAATATATCTCTTAGATTTCATATGTTAACTCTAATATCTCTCTGAGATTTCATATGTTAACTCTAATATCTCTCTTAGATTTCATATGTTAACTCTAATATCTCTCTTAGATTTCATATGTTAACTCTAATATCTTCCTTAGATTTCATATGTTAACTCTTATATCTCTCTTAGATTTCATATGTTTACTCTAATATCTCTCTTAGATTTCATATGTTTACTCTAATATCTCTCTTAGATTTCATATGTTAACTCTTATATCTCTCTTAGACTTCATATGTTAACTCTAATATCTCTCTTAGATTTCCTATGTTAACTCTAATATCTCTCTTAGATTTCATATGTTAACTCTTATATCTCTCTTAGATTTCATATGTTAACTCTAATATCTCTCTTAGATTTCATATGTTAACTCTAATATCTCTCTTAGATTTCATATGTTAACTCTAATATCTCTCTTAGATTTCATATGTTTACTCTAATATCTCTCTTAGATTTCCTATGTTAACTCTTATATCTCTCTTAGATTTCATATGTTAACTCTTATATCTCTCTTAGATTTCATATGTTAACTCTAATATCTCTCTTAGATTTCATATGTTAACTCTAATATCTGTCTTAGATTTCATATGTTAACTCTTATATCTCTCTTAGATTTCATATGTTAACTCTTATATCTCTCTTAGATTTCATATGTTAACTCTAATATCTCTCTTAGATTTCATATGTTTACTCTAATATCTCTCTTAGATTTCCTATGTTAACTCTTATATCTCTCTTAGATTTCATATGTTAACTCTAATATCTCTCTTAGATTTCATATGTTAACTCTAATATCTCTCTTAGATTTCCTATGTTAACTCTTATATCTCTCTTAGATTTCATATGTTAACTCTAATACCTCTCTTAGATTTCATATGTTTACTCTAATATCTCTCTTAGATTTCCTATGTTAACTCTTATATCTCTCTTAGATTTCCTATGTTAACTCTAATATCTCTCTTAGATTTCATATGTTAACTCTAATATCTCTCTTAGATTTCATATTTTAACTCTATAATATCTCTCTTAGATTTCATATGTTAACTCTAATATCTCCGTTAGATTTCATATGTTAACTCTTATATCTCCCTTAGATTCCATATGTTAACTCTAATATCTGTCTTAGTTTTCATATGTTAACTCTAATATCTCTCTTAGATTTCATATGTTAACTCTAATATCTCTCTTAGATTTCATATGTTAACTCTAATATCTCTCTTAGATTTCATATGTTAACTCTAATATCTCTCTTAGATTTCATATGTTTACTCTAATATCTCTCTTAGATTTCCTATGTTAACTCTTATATCTCTCTTAGATTTCCTATGTTAACTCTTATATCTCTCTTAGATTTCATATGTTAACTCTAATATCTCTCTTAGATTTCATATGTTAACTCTAATATCTCTCTTAGATTTCATATGTTAACTCTTATATCTGTCTTAGATTTCATATGTTAACTCTTATATCTGTCTTAGATTTCATATGTTAACTCTTATATCTCTCTTAGATTTCCTATGTTAACTCTAATATCTCTCTTAGATTTCATATGTTAACTCTAATATCTCTCTTAGATTTCATATTTTAACTCTATAATATCTCTCTTAGATTTCATATGTTAACTCTAATATCTCCGTTAGATTTCATATGTTAACTCTTATATCTGTCTTAGTTTTCATATGTTAACTCTAATATCTCTCTTAGATTTCATATGTTAACTCTATAATATCTCTCTTAGATTTCATATGTTAACTCTTATATCTGTCTTAGATTTCATATGTTAACTCTTATATCTGTCTTAGATTTCCTATGTTAACTCTAATATCTCCCTTAGATTTCATATGTTAACTCTAATATCTCTCTTAGATTTCATATGTTAACTCTAATATCTCTCTTAGATTTCATATGTTAACTCTAATATCTGTCTTAGTTTTCATATGTTAACTCTAATATCTCTCTTAGATTTCATATGTTAACTCTAATATCTCTCTTAGATTTCATATGTTAACTCTAATATCTCTCTTAGATTTCATATGTTAACTCTTATATCTCTCTTAGATTTCATATGTTAACTCTAATATCTCCCTTAGATTTCATATGTTAACTCTAATATCTCTTAGATTTCATATGTTAACTCTAATATCTCCGTTAGATTTCATATGTTAACTCTTATATCTCCCTTAGATTCCATATGTTAACTCTAATATCTGTCTTAGTTTTCATATGTTAACTCTAATATCTCTCTTAGATTTCCTATGTTAACTCTAATATCTGTCTTAGTTTTCATATGTTAACTCTAATATCTCTCTTAGATTTCCTATGTTAACTCTAATATCTCTCTTAGATTTCATATGTTAACTCTTATATCTCTCTTAGATTTCATATGTTAACTCTAATATCTCTCTTAGATTTCATATGTTAACTCTAATATCTCCCTTAGATTTCATATGTTAACTCTAATATCTCTCTTAGATTTCATATGTTAACTCTAATATCTCTCTTAGATTTCATATGTTAACTCTAATATCTCCCTTAGATTTCATATGTTAACTCTTATATCTCCCTTAGATTTCATATGTTAACTCTAATATCTCTCTTAGATTTCATATGTTAACTCTAATATCTCTGTTAGATTTCATATGTTTACTCTAATATCTCTCTTAGATTTCATATGTTAACTCTTATATCTCTCTTAGATTTCATATGTTAACTCTAATATCTCTCTTAGATTTCATATGTTAACTCTAATATCTCCCTTAGATTTCATATGTTAACTCTAATATCTCTCTTAGATTTCATATGTTAACTCTAATATCTCTCTTAGATTTCATATGTTAACTCTAATATCTCCCTTAGATTTCATATGTTAACTCTAATATCTCTCTTAGATTTCATATGTTAACTCTAATATCTCTCTTAGATTTCATATGTTAACTCTTATATCTCTCTTAGATTTCATATGTTAACTCTAATATCTCTCTTAGATTTCATATGTTAACTCTAATATCTCTCTTAGATTTCATATGTTAACTCTAATATCTCTCTTAGATTTCTTATGTTAACTCTTATATCTGTCCTAGATTTCATATTTTAACTCTAATATCTCTCTTAGATTTCATATGTTAACTCTAATATCTCTCTTAGATTTCATATGTTAACTCTAATATCTCTTAGATTTCATATCTTAACTCTAATATCTCTCTTAGATTTCATATGTTAACTCTTATATCTGTCTTAGATTTCATATGTTAACTCTTATATCTCTCTTAGATTTCATATGTTAACTCTAATATCTCTCTTAGATTTCATATGTTAACTCTAATATCTCTCTTAGATTTCATATGTTAACTCTAATATCTCTCTTAGATTTCCTATGTTAACTCTTATATCTCTCTTAGATTTCATATGTTAACTCTAATACCTCTCTTAGATTTCATATGTTTACTCTAATATCTCTCTTAGATTTCCTATGTTAACTCTTATATCTCTCTTAGATTTCCTATGTTAACTCTAATATCTCTCTTAGATTTCATATGTTAACTCTAATATCTCTCTTAGATTTCATATTTTAACTCTATAATATCTCTCTTAGATTTCATATGTTAACTCTAATATCTCCGTTAGATTTCATATGTTAACTCTTATATCTCCCTTAGATTCCATATGTTAACTCTAATATCTGTCTTAGTTTTCATATGTTAACTCTAATATCTCTCTTAGATTTCATATGTTAACTCTAATATCTCTCTTAGATTTCATATGTTAACTCTAATATCTCTCTTAGATTTCATATGTTAACTCTAATATCTCTCTTAGATTTCATATGTTTACTCTAATATCTCTCTTAGATTTCCTATGTTAACTCTTATATCTCTCTTAGATTTCCTATGTTAACTCTTATATCTCTCTTAGATTTCATATGTTAACTCTAATATCTCTCTTAGATTTCATATGTTAACTCTAATATCTCTCTTAGATTTCATATGTTAACTCTAATATCTCTCTTAGATTTCATATTTTAACTCTATAATATCTCTCTTAGATTTCATATGTTAACTCTAATATCTCCGTTAGATTTCATATGTTAACTCTTATATCTGTCTTAGTTTTCATATGTTAACTCTAATATCTCTCTTAGATTTCATATGTTAACTCTAATATCTCTCTTAGATTTCATATGTTAACTCTAATATCTCTCTGAGATTTCATATGTTAACTCTAATATCTGTCTTAGATTTCCTATGTTAACTCTAATATCTCCCTTAGATTTCATATGTTAACTCTAATATCTCTCTGAGATTTCATATGTTAACTCTAATATCTCTCTTAGATTTCATATGTTAACTCTAATATCTCTCTTAGATTTCATATGTTAACTCTAATATCTGTCTTAGTTTTCATATGTTAACTCTAATATCTGTCTTAGTTTTCATATGTTAACTCTAATATCTCTCTGAGATTTCATATGTTAACTCTAATATCTCTCTTAGTTTTCATATGTTAACTCTAATATCTCTCTTAGTTTTCATATGTTAACTCTAATATCTCCCTTAGATTTCATATGTTAACTCTAATATCTCTCTGAGATTTCATATGTTAACTCTAATATCTCTCTTAGTTTTCATATGTTAACTCTAATATCTCTCTTAGATTTCATATGTTAACTCTAATATCTGTCTTAGTTTTCATATGTTAACTCTAATATCTGTCTTAGTTTTCATATGTTAACTCTAATATCTCTCTTAGATTTCATATGTTAACTCTAATATCTCTCTTAGATTTCATATGTTAACTCTTATATCTCCCTTAGATTTCATATGTTAACTCTATAATATCTCTCTTAGATTTCATATGTTAACTCTAATATCTCTCTTAGATTTCATATGTTAACTCTAATATCTCTCTGAGATTTCATATGTTAACTCTATAATATCTCTCTTAGATTTCATATGTTAACTCTAATATCTGTCTTAGTTTTCATATGTTAACTCTAATATCTGTCTTAGTTTTCATATGTTAACTCTAATATCTGTCTTAGTTTTCATATGTTAACTCTAATATCTGTCTTAGATTTCATATGTTAACTCTAATATCTCTCTTAGATTTCATATGTTAACTCTTATATCTCCCTTAGATTTCATATGTTAACTCTAATATCTCTCTTAGATTTCCTATGTTAACTCTTATATCTGTCTTAGATTTCCTATGTTAACTCTAATATCTCTCTTAGATTTCATATGTTAACTCTAATATCTGTCTCAGATTTCATATGTTAACTCTAATATCTCTCTTAGATTTCATATGTTAACTCTTATATCTGTCCTAGATTTCATATTTTAACTCTAATATCTCTCTTAGATTTCATATGTTAACTCTAATATCTCTCTTAGATTTCATATGTTAACTCTAATATCTGGCTTAGATTTCATATGTTAACTCTTATATCTGTCCTAGATTTCATATTTTAACTCTAATATCTCTCTTAGATTTCATATGTTAACTCTAATATCTCTCTTAGATTTCATATGTTAACTCTAATATCTGGCTTAGATTTCATATGTTAACTCTAATATCTCTCTTAGATTTCATATGTTAACTCTAATATCTCTCTTAGATTTCATATGTTAACTCTAATATCTCTCTTAGATTTCATATGTTAACTCTAATATCTCTCTTAGATTTCCTATGTTAACTCTAATATCTCTCTTAGATTTCATATGTTTACTCTAATATCTCGCTTAGATTTCATATGTTAACTCTAATATCTCTCTTAGATTTCCTATGTTAACTCTTATATCTCTCTTAGATTTCATATGTTAACTCTAATATCTCTCTTAGATTTCATGTTAACTCTAATATCTCTCTTAGATTTCATGTGTTAACTCTTATATCTCTCTGAGATTTCATATATTGACTCAATATCTCTCTTAGATTTCCTATGTTAACTCTAATATCTCCCTTATATTTCCTATGTTAACTCTAATATCTCTCTTAGATTTCCTATGTTAACTCTAATATCTGGCTTAGATTTCATATGTTAACTCTATAATATCTCTCGTCAATTTCATATGTTAACTCTATCATATCTCCCTTAGATTTCCTATGTTAACTCTAATATCTCCCTTATATTTCCTATGTTAACTCTAATATCTCTCTTAGATTTCATATATTGACTCAATATCTCTCTTAGATTTCATATGTTAACTCAATATCTCTCTTAGATTTCCTATGTTAACTCTAATATCTGTCCTAGACTTCATATGTTAACTCTAATATCTCTCTTAGATTTCATATGTTAACTCTAATATCTCCCTTAGATTTCATATGTTAACTCTAATATCTCTCTTAGATTTCATATGTTAACTCTAATATCTCTCTTAGATTTCATATGTTAACTCTAATATCTCCCTTAGATTTCATATGTTAACTCTAATATCTCTCTTAGATTTCATATGTTAACTCTAATATCTCTCTTAGATTTCATATGTTAACTCTTATATCTCTCTTAGATTTCATATGTTAACTCTAATATCTCTCTTAGATTTCATATGTTAACTCTAATATCTCTCTTAGATTTCTTATGTTAACTCTTATATCTGTCCTAGATTTCATATTTTAACTCTAATATCTCTCTTAGATTTCATATGTTAACTCTAATATCTCTCTTAGATTTCATATGTTAACTCTAATATCTCTTAGATTTCATATCTTAACTCTAATATCTCTCTTAGATTTCATATGTTAACTCTTATATCTGTCTTAGATTTCATATGTTAACTCTAATACCTCTCTTAGATTTCATATGTTAACTCTTATATCTGTCTTAGTTTTCATATGTTAACTCTAATATCTGTCCTAGATTTCATATGTTAACTCTTATATCTGTCTTAGATTTCATATGTTAACTCTTATATCTCTCTTAGATTTCATATGTTAACTCTAATATCTCTCTTAGATTTCATATGTTAACTCTAATATCTCTCTTAGATTTCATATGTTAACTCTAATATCTCTCTTAGATTTCCTATGTTAACTCTTATATCTCTCTTAGATTTCATATGTTAACTCTAATACCTCTCTTAGATTTCATATGTTTACTCTAATATCTCTCTTAGATTTCCTATGTTAACTCTTATATCTCTCTTAGATTTCCTATGTTAACTCTAATATCTCTCTTAGATTTCATATGTTAACTCTAATATCTCTCTTAGATTTCATATTTTAACTCTATAATATCTCTCTTAGATTTCATATGTTAACTCTAATATCTCCGTTAGATTTCATATGTTAACTCTTATATCTCCCTTAGATTCCATATGTTAACTCTAATATCTGTCTTAGTTTTCATATGTTAACTCTAATATCTCTCTTAGATTTCATATGTTAACTCTAATATCTCTCTTAGATTTCATATGTTAACTCTAATATCTCTCTTAGATTTCATATGTTAACTCTAATATCTCTCTTAGATTTCATATGTTTACTCTAATATCTCTCTTAGATTTCCTATGTTAACTCTTATATCTCTCTTAGATTTCCTATGTTAACTCTTATATCTCTCTTAGATTTCATATGTTAACTCTAATATCTCTCTTAGATTTCATATGTTAACTCTAATATCTCTCTTAGATTTCATATGTTAACTCTAATATCTCTCTTAGATTTCATATTTTAACTCTATAATATCTCTCTTAGATTTCATATGTTAACTCTAATATCTCCGTTAGATTTCATATGTTAACTCTTATATCTGTCTTAGTTTTCATATGTTAACTCTAATATCTCTCTTAGATTTCATATGTTAACTCTAATATCTCTCTTAGATTTCATATGTTAACTCTAATATCTCTCTGAGATTTCATATGTTAACTCTAATATCTGTCTTAGATTTCCTATGTTAACTCTAATATCTCCCTTAGATTTCATATGTTAACTCTAATATCTCTCTGAGATTTCATATGTTAACTCTAATATCTCTCTTAGATTTCATATGTTAACTCTAATATCTCTCTTAGATTTCATATGTTAACTCTAATATCTGTCTTAGTTTTCATATGTTAACTCTAATATCTGTCTTAGTTTTCATATGTTAACTCTAATATCTCTCTGAGATTTCATATGTTAACTCTAATATCTCTCTTAGTTTTCATATGTTAACTCTAATATCTCTCTTAGTTTTCATATGTTAACTCTAATATCTCCCTTAGATTTCATATGTTAACTCTAATATCTCTCTGAGATTTCATATGTTAACTCTAATATCTCTCTTAGTTTTCATATGTTAACTCTAATATCTCTCTTAGATTTCATATGTTAACTCTAATATCTGTCTTAGTTTTCATATGTTAACTCTAATATCTGTCTTAGTTTTCATATGTTAACTCTAATATCTCTCTTAGATTTCATATGTTAACTCTAATATCTCTCTTAGATTTCATATGTTAACTCTTATATCTCCCTTAGATTTCATATGTTAACTCTATAATATCTCTCTTAGATTTCATATGTTAACTCTAATATCTCTCTTAGATTTCATATGTTAACTCTAATATCTCTCTGAGATTTCATATGTTAACTCTATAATATCTCTCTTAGATTTCATATGTTAACTCTAATATCTGTCTTAGTTTTCATATGTTAACTCTAATATCTGTCTTAGTTTTCATATGTTAACTCTAATATCTGTCTTAGTTTTCATATGTTAACTCTAATATCTGTCTTAGATTTCATATGTTAACTCTAATATCTCTCTTAGATTTCATATGTTAACTCTTATATCTCCCTTAGATTTCATATGTTAACTCTAATATCTCTCTTAGATTTCCTATGTTAACTCTTATATCTGTCTTAGATTTCCTATGTTAACTCTAATATCTCTCTTAGATTTCATATGTTAACTCTAATATCTGTCTCAGATTTCATATGTTAACTCTAATATCTCTCTTAGATTTCATATGTTAACTCTTATATCTGTCCTAGATTTCATATTTTAACTCTAATATCTCTCTTAGATTTCATATGTTAACTCTAATATCTCTCTTAGATTTCATATGTTAACTCTAATATCTGGCTTAGATTTCATATGTTAACTCTTATATCTGTCCTAGATTTCATATTTTAACTCTAATATCTCTCTTAGATTTCATATGTTAACTCTAATATCTCTCTTAGATTTCATATGTTAACTCTAATATCTGGCTTAGATTTCATATGTTAACTCTAATATCTCTCTTAGATTTCATATGTTAACTCTAATATCTCTCTTAGATTTCATATGTTAACTCTAATATCTCTCTTAGATTTCATATGTTAACTCTAATATCTCTCTTAGATTTCCTATGTTAACTCTAATATCTCTCTTAGATTTCATATGTTTACTCTAATATCTCGCTTAGATTTCATATGTTAACTCTAATATCTCTCTTAGATTTCCTATGTTAACTCTTATATCTCTCTTAGATTTCATATGTTAACTCTAATATCTCTCTTAGATTTCATGTTAACTCTAATATCTCTCTTAGATTTCATGTGTTAACTCTTATATCTCTCTGAGATTTCATATATTGACTCAATATCTCTCTTAGATTTCCTATGTTAACTCTAATATCTCCCTTATATTTCCTATGTTAACTCTAATATCTCTCTTAGATTTCCTATGTTAACTCTAATATCTGGCTTAGATTTCATATGTTAACTCTATAATATCTCTCGTCAATTTCATATGTTAACTCTATCATATCTCCCTTAGATTTCCTATGTTAACTCTAATATCTCCCTTATATTTCCTATGTTAACTCTAATATCTCTCTTAGATTTCATATATTGACTCAATATCTCTCTTAGATTTCATATGTTAACTCAATATCTCTCTTAGATTTCCTATGTTAACTCTAATATCTGTCCTAGACTTCATATGTTAACTCTAATATCTCTCTTAGATTTCATATGTTAACTCTAATATCTCCCTTAGATTTCATATGTTAACTCTAATATCTCTCTTAGATTTCATATGTTAACTCTAATATCTCTCTTAGATTTCATATGTTAACTCTAATATCTCCCTTAGATTTCATATGTTAACTCTAATATCTCTCTTAGATTTCATATGTTAACTCTAATATCTCTCTTAGATTTCATATGTTAACTCTTATATCTCTCTTAGATTTCATATGTTAACTCTAATATCTCTCTTAGATTTCATATGTTAACTCTAATATCTCTCTTAGATTTCATATGTTAACTCTAATATCTCTCTTAGATTTCTTATGTTAACTCTTATATCTGTCCTAGATTTCATATTTTAACTCTAATATCTCTCTTAGATTTCATATGTTAACTCTAATATCTCTCTTAGATTTCATATGTTAACTCTAATATCTCTTAGATTTCATATCTTAACTCTAATATCTCTCTTAGATTTCATATGTTAACTCTTATATCTGTCTTAGATTTCATATGTTAACTCTTATATCTCTCTTAGATTTCATATGTTAACTCTAATATCTCTCTTAGATTTCATATGTTAACTCTAATATCTCTCTTAGATTTCATATGTTAACTCTAATATCTCTCTTAGATTTCCTATGTTAACTCTTATATCTCTCTTAGATTTCATATGTTAACTCTAATACCTCTCTTAGATTTCATATGTTTACTCTAATATCTCTCTTAGATTTCCTATGTTAACTCTTATATCTCTCTTAGATTTCCTATGTTAACTCTAATATCTCTCTTAGATTTCATATGTTAACTCTAATATCTCTCTTAGATTTCATATTTTAACTCTATAATATCTCTCTTAGATTTCATATGTTAACTCTAATATCTCCGTTAGATTTCATATGTTAACTCTAATATCTCCCTTAGATTTCATATGTTAACTCTAATATCTCCCTTAGATTTCCTATGTTAACTCTAATATCTCTCTTAGATTTCATATCTTAACTCTATAATATCTCTCTTAGATTTCCTATGTTAACTCTAATATCTCTCTTAGATTTCATATGTTAACTCTAATATCTCTCTTAGATTTCCTATGTTAACTCTAATATCTCCCTTAGATTTCATATCTTAACTCTAATATCTGTCTTAGATTTCATATGTTAACTCTAATATCTGTCCTAGACTTCATATCTTAACTCTTATATCTGTCTTAGACTTCATATCTTAACTCTTATATCTGTCTTAGATTTCATATCTTAACTCTTATATCTGTCTTAGATTTCATGTTAACTCTAATATCTCCCTTAGATTTCATGTTAAATATATAATATCTCTCTTTGATTTCATATGTTAGCCCAACATCTCTTCTAGATTTCCTGTGTTAACTTTAATATCTCTCTTAGATTTCAAGTTATCAGATCATTAAATTAGAGAAAAGATCACACACAGAACAAATAAAGACAATTCATTGGTGGATGCCAAGATCCCTCTTGAATCTCTTTGTTTTTCATTTTAATGACCTTGACCTACATTCAAGGTAACAGGTATCAGATGTATGCTAAAATCTTTTAAGTATTCTTTCAAGTGACGAGCTGGGATATATCAGATACAGCTATGTGAGCTCCCACTCACTTTGCTTGTCATAATTATGGTTGCTATGATAACTGGTCACTATAAACAGGGTCAAAATCAGACAATATCTAAATTTTGACCAATCAGAGGCCCAGATTGTGTAGCCATGGTGATAGGTTTGGAAACAATTAATATGTCAATTTATATGCTTTGTTTACATACAACATTCGACCAACGTTGAATAAAATCGACCAAGCGACAAAAAATTTGGTTTAAAGCATGCTTGGGTAAAGCGCTATCAAGATTGTTTCATTCAAAGTAACAGGGGTCAAATATGCTAAAATCTTTAAATGACTTCTTCTCATTAACCAGGAGGCCTAGACACCCGATATTGGACATATAGCATGCTTAGATAGGGGCCTATCAAGATTTTTCAAATGGATGACCTTAACCTTCATTGAAGGTCACAGGGGTCAAATATGCTAAAATCTTTAAATGACTTCTCAATAATCAAGAGGCCTGATATTGGGCATATAGATTACTGGGATGAAGTGCTCCAAGTTTGTTCAAATAAATGACCTCGACCTACATTAATGGTCACAGGGGTCAAATAGGCTTAAATCTTTAAAACAAGGATTTTTCAATAGCCAAGAGATTTGATATTAGGCCAATAGTATGCTGGAATGAAGGAGTAAATTTATTGACATGAATAAACCTAGCCTACTCTGATATTTGAATAAAATTGTAATCAGCATAGTTTCTGCATATGCTGTAGCGTCAGGTGAGTGATTCAGTGCAAAAACTTTTAGTTTCCTTGGGCTGATCAAACTCAAACATACAGTGCTTTCTTATTGAAAGTGCTTGCTTGAGATTGCTTTTCTATGTTGGAGGTCAAAGGTCAAGGTCACATTTACGACAAAGAGAAAATCAGTTTCCAAGCAATAACTTGAGTTTCCTTTGGCCGATGTAATCAAACTTCATACTATGCTTTCTTATTGAAAGTGCTTGTTAGGGATTGCTTTCAGTATCAAAGGTCAAAGATCAAGGTCACTGCGTAGCGGATTCTTACACAAGTTTGCAAACAACATTTTTTTCATACCCCTATGAAACTAAAAAATGATTGACATATATTTATAATTAATTTTTGAAAATAATTTTCCAATTTAAAACATGTTTTATGTACAATTTTACTGGTTTTATATGAGAATCTTTTTCTCGAATCAATACGCAACGTCAATTGTCGTATTGTGACGTCACATTTTTCGCACCATTCTCGGAATTTTTTACATAGTGGTATGAAAAAAAATCTCAACCAATCAGAAAGCTGCATTCTGCGAAGGGCCACAGTGGCCGAGTGGTTAAGGTGTCCCGACACTTTAACACTAGCCCTCCACCTCTGGGTTGCAAGTTCAAAACCTATGTGGGGCAGTTGCCAGGTACTGACCGTAGGCTGGTGGTTTTTCTCCGGGTATTCCGGCTTTTCTCCACCTCCAAAACCTGGCATGTCCCAAATGACCCTGGCTGTTAATAAGCCGTTAAACAAAAATAAACCAAACACATTCTCAAATTCAATGTCACAGGAAACAAATCTTCCAAAATATATCAAAACTCAGTTAATTGTTAAGGCTCATGGGCATCGTGTTATATAAAACTCCGTGATGATATAATCATATAATGCTATTTGCCATGTAAACCCTGTGTTATATACTTTTAAGGTGATCATCATTGTTTTGTATTACCTGACAGTACCTTCAGTCCTCAAGAAGTTGGAGGTTGTCCTGTTAAAGGAAGAGGATAAGGACCGATGTGAAGACCGTGCCAGAATTCTGTACGGCATAAACAAGAACCATACCATTTGTATAGACAACAGAGAGAAACACTCACCTATATGTTTTGTAAGTACTGAATTAGAAAAATCTTTTCAAATTTGACAGGAGTCTAATGCGTTGTCCGGCCGCCCAGCCTGTATAAACTTTCATTTGTCCAGCAGTCTCCTCCTACATTTTTCGATCAATCTATTTCTAACTTGGTATAATACATGTACATTATCATGTATATTATGATCATGATATGAATTTGTGTCTTCCCAAAAAGAATTCCGATTCAACTGTTTTTGCAATAGTTTATTTCAGTTTTATAACAGAACTGGTATTTTTAACAAGATGATTTTTGTCTGGGGATTTCCTCCTGTATTTTCTACTAATTTCATTGAAACTTACAACACATTAGAATCATGATATAAAGTTATGTTTCCCTGAAGAAATTCTTATTCAACAATTTTTCCAAAAGTTATTGCTGTCAATTTCTGATGTTGAAGACTTGAGTACTTATTTTCCTCAAACTGTGGGGAAATTAGATATTGACTTCGTAGTGAAAAGTAAGATTGATAACATGCCAGATAGCCACTCTTAAGGTGGTGCAAATTTTATACCGGGGTATATTTTGATACAAGATACTATGACAATATATGGCATTCGACAGGCATATGTTGATCTACCCTGCGGTACTCTTGTTTTTAAATACCTGGCCAGTTCTGCCATGTAATAAATATCATAAGATGTGTAATAACACTGTTATGCATTTCCTCATCCATGTTTGCATGTGATTAGAATTTGGTCAGGTTATCAGACAAGGTCAAAGGTCACTTATCACTTTTAAAATAGAATAGTTTATGTACACAAAATTTCATGAACCCCCGGACAGATTAATTTCATATACATGTATATTCACAGCATAGCAATCATCAAGTTCTACACCTAGTTTGATTGTGGTGGTCATTGGTCAAGATTAAAGGTCAAAAGGTCACACTTGACCACTTCTAAAATAACAGTCCCCCACCAGGTGTGAAAGAATTTGGATTTGGTTTAGAAACTTATTCAACACACTGATTGACTGTTTGGTAGATCCATTATATTCAATAATTCAGTAATTGCATTTGGTGGTATTAGTGTGAAAAAATTCAGAATTATCATAAGTTCCAGTGACTAGTAGAGCACAAGATGTTAACAGTCAGACAACTGTTAAGGCTCCTGGGTCTGTTGAAAAGATTTGTGATTCTGTAAAATGAAGTGTGCTTATTTTTGGTGTCACTTGCTGACATATATGTCACATATACATGTAAGTATCACTATCTCAGCAGCTGCATCTGCACAGGTTTCCGTATGATAACTGAAGTTACCTCAGGGCAAACAAAATAAAACTTCTTTACAAAAAGTGCTTGCATGGGATTGCTTTTCAGGTCGAAAGGTTGAAGGTAAAGGTCACAGTTACTAAATTAAAAAATTTGTTTCTGTGCAATAACCCAAGTTTTCTTGGGCAGATCAAACTCAAACATCATGCAGATTTTGCTTACCAAGAGTGCTTGCATGGGATTGCTTTTCATGTCTAAAGGTCAAAGGTCAAGGTCACTTACAAAAAATAAAAATTTTGTTTCCTTGTGATAACTCAAGTTGCTTTGGGCCTGTCAAACCCAGTTTTCATGCAGTTTTTCCTTATCGTAAGTGCTTGCATGGGATTGTTATTTTACTTGTCCAATGGTGAAAGGTCAAGGTCACTTAACTTGAAACTTAAAATAGAACATTTTTTTCTTTGTGATTGCTGAAATTCCTTTGGGCTAAGCAAACTCAATTTTTATGCAATTTTTCTCAACACAAGGGCTTGAATGGGATTGTTTTTTTACTGGTCCAAATGTCAAGGTTCCAGTTACTATATACTCTTGTATAATCACCAAAATTTCTGCATAGGTGACACATCCACTTCCGTGGAATTTTTGTCTGATAAATACGATAGACCTTTACAATACCATAACATAAAATGGAGTTTTATACAGTATTAGGATCCTGTAATATCATGTGCCTTGGGGGAAAACTTCTATCCCCCAAAAAGGTATTGAGCTGACAATAGACCTTTTGTATTCCTTAGGGTGATTCCGGTGGACCACTGATTTGTAAGAATGAACATGGTAGGTTTGAATTGGTGGGAATCACAAGCTACGGAGACACTGTTTGTCTTTACTCCAGATTTACAGATGTCTATGAGAGTGTAATACATCATTTGGACTTTTTCTACAGCAACATTGGTAAGTAAAATGCTTGATTAGGCTGATTGATCATGCCAGCCAATCAAAATTAAGGTTAAAAGTTGTCATCAAAGGCTAATCCATGCTGGAGATAGTAATATGCACAAATCTGGGAAAAGATATTTGTGTGACATAAAAAAAAAAAAGAAGAAAAATTATATTTTAGATTATCAAAATGTATACTTATTTGCATTTTTACCCTTTACAGCTTTTTATTGTTTGCATATAATATGATTTATATCTCCAATATTAACATTCTTTCGAACTTTCAAAACTAATTTTTTGCTTTGAAATTGAGTAAAAAATTTGATTGTTTATGTCACACACAAATCACCCTTATTTTTGGCAAACATCCCTTAAAATAATCATAAATCTCAGTTATTGGTCTCCACAAAGAATGGCATGTATCGTCAGAAAAGCCTTATCCAGACTGGGGATTACAGTTAGGATAAGAGACAGCTAATCTTCATTTGGGATTACAGTTAAGAGCAGAGAGAGCTAATCCACACTTGGGATTACTGTTAGGAACAGAGAGGAGTAGTTAATCCTCACTTGGGATTACAGTTAGGATCAGAGAGGGCTAATCCTCACTTGGGATTACTGTTAGGATCAGAGAGGGCTAATCCTCACTTGGGATTACTGTTAGGATCAGAGAGGGCTAATCCACACTTGGGATTACAGTTAGGATCAGAGAAAGCTAATCCTCATTTGGGATTACTGTTAGGATCAGAGACAGCTAATCCACGCTGTGGATTACAGTTAAGGTCAGAGAGGGCTAATCCACACTTGGGATTACAGTTAGGATCAGAGATAGCTAATCCACGCTGTGGATTACAGTTAAGGTCAGAGAGGGCTAATCCACACTTGGGATTACAGTTAAGATCAGAGAGGGCTAATCCACACTTGGGATTACAGTTAGGATCAGAGAGAGCTAATCCTCACTTGGGATTACAGTTAGGGTCAGAGAGGGCTAATCCACACTTGGGATTACAGTTAGGACCAGAGAGAGCTAATCCACACTTGGGATTACAGTTAGGACCAGAGAGGGCTAATCCTCACTTGGGATTACAGTTAGGGTCAGAGAGGGCTAATCCTCACTAGGGATTACTGTTAGGAACAGAGAGGGCTAATCCTCACTTGGGATTACAGTTAAGGTCAGAGAGGGCTAATCCTCACTAGGGATTACTGTTAGGATCAGAGAGGGCTAATCCTCACTTGGGATTACAGTTAGGATCAGAGACAGCTTATCCACACTTGGGATTACAGTTATGATCAGAGAGAGCTAATCCACACATGGGATTACAGTTAGGACCAGAGAGAGCTAATCCACACTTGGGATTACAGTTAGGACCAGAGAGGGCTAATCCACACTTGGGATTACAGTTAGGACCAGAGAGAGCTAATCCACACTTGGGATTACAGTTAGGACCAGAGAGGGCTAATCCACACTTGGGATTACAGTTAGGACCAGAGAGAGCTAATCCACACTTGGGATTACAGTTAGGAGCAGAGAAAGCTAATCCTCACTTGGGATTACAGTTAGGTTCGAGAGGGCTAATCCACACTTGGGATTACAGTTAGGATCAGAGATAGCTAATCCATGCTGTGGATTACAGTTAAGGTCAGAGAGGGCTAATCCACACTTGGGATTACAGTTAAGATCAGAGAGGGCTAATCCACACTTGGGATTACAGTTAGGATCAGAGAGAGCTAATCCACACTTGGGATTACAGTTAGGATCAGAGAGAGCTAATCCTCACTTGGGATTACAGTTAGGATCAGAGAGGGCTAATCCTCACTTGGGATTACAGTTAGGATCAGAAAGGACTAATCCACACTTGGGATTACAGTTAGGATCAGAGAAAGCTAATCCTCACTTGGGATTACAGTTAGGATCAGAATGGATTAATCCACACTTGGGATTACAGTTAGGATCAGAGACAGCTTATCCACACTTGGGATTGCAGTTAGGATCAGAGAGAGCTAATCCACACTTGGGATTACAGTTAAGATCAGAATGGACTAACCCACACATGGGATTACAATTAGGATCAGAAAGAGCTAATCCACACTTGGGATTTCTGTTAGGATCAGAGAGAGCTAATCCACACTTGGGATTACAGTTAGGATCAGAGAGAGCTAATCCACACTTGGGATTACAGTTAGGATCAGAAAGAGCTAATCCTCACTTGGGATTACTGTTAGGATCAGAGAGAGCTAATCCTCACTTGGGATTACTGTTAGGATCAGAGACGGCTAATCCACACTTGGGATTACAGTTAGGATCAGAGATGGCTAATCCACACTTGAGTTTACTGTTAGGATCAGAGACGGCTAATCCACACTTGGGATTACAGTTAGGATCAGAGAAAGCTAATCCTCACTTTGGATTACAGTTAGGATCAGAATGGATTAATCCACACTTGGGATTACAGTTAGGACCAGAGAGAGCTCATCCACACTTGGGATTACAGTTAGGATCAGAGATAGCTAATCCACGCTGTGGATTACAGTTAAGGTCAGAGAGGGCTAATCCACACTTGGGATTACAGTTAAGATCAGAGAGGGCTAATCCACACTTGGGATTACAGTTAGGATCAGAGAGAGCTAATCCACACTTGGGATTACAGTTAGGATCAGAGAGAGCTAATCCTCACTTGGGATTACAGTTAGGATCAGAGAGGGCTAATCCACACTTGGGATTACAGTTAGGATCAGAGAGGGCTAGCTAATCCTCACTTGGGATTACAGTTAGGATCAGAGAGGGCTAATCCTCACTTGGGATTACAGTTAGGACCAGAGAGGGCTAATCCACACTTGGGATTACAGTTAGGAACAGAGAGAGCTTATATATCCACACTTGGGATCACAGTTAGGATCAAAATATACTCGTAATGTTTCCTCCTATTGATTTTAATATTTTTTCTTACTTGTATGACTTTTCCTTTTACTCTATTTAACTTTGTTTACAGATGACCTGATTCCAAACTTCTGAACCAAACAATTAGACAGAGAATAAGAGTAAATGGATGTAATCCTGTCATCACCATTTTTCCGGTGTAAAATATTATGACTTTGCTTTAATTAATTCTGTATGAACTCATACAAACCATAGATATCCATGTTCACTATTCTGTAAACTATGTACTGGTATTTTATTAATTGATTACTCAAATGGTTTCTGTATAAAGATTTAATGTCAAACATAGAACAATAAGATTGCATGTGTCCCAGTTCCACGTACTCATTCTGATCTACCGGAGTTACTTCCCTTTTATATTTTAGTTCCAATCATATTTTAGTGTTATTAACACATAGAAAGAGTTTCTGTATTGTATAAATTGCAGTCAATGTGTATTGTTTTCTGTGGATTAGGAAGTACATTGTATTGCCCATTATATAGAAAATTCCAGTGACAAGATATGTTTTGATAGGGTAGAAAATTCTATTTTATACCTTAATTTGTTTAACTATAGGAGATCAATTTGTGTATAGAAAGAAGATATGGCTAGCCTGGGGCGGGAGGAGCTGGGCACAATAGGGGAAGTACATTTGTATTGCTTATTGAAATTGCTATGTGTCCTGAACAACCCAATAGAATTTTAAAATTTTGATAAAATTCAGGCTGGAGCATTATTAGGCAAATGAGAGCCAATGTGGTAGAAATGGAGGGTATGGCTCCCCAGGGGCCGGAAGGATGGGGCCCAAAATGGGAAAATTGAGGTAAATGTTTTAAATCAATACTAATCCCGCACAACTAAATGGATTATCTGGTTACATCAAGTGTTGTTCCTTTGGGGCAGGAAAGGTGGGGCCCATTTGGAATAGGATATCATGATGCATCAAAATTATTAAAAATCATTAAAATACAGCAATTATTTAAAATCCTTCTTCTATAAGATTGATAGGATTAGGACAATGTTTTACTTGAGCCATTGTTCAGACAGAAAGCTCAAAATGTAGAAATATTTTTAATGTATTTTTTATGAGAGTATATTGCCATGATTGTTGAAATATCCAGTTGAGTGGTGCAGGCCATCTGTGCCTCTTGTTACAGAGTAGACTATATATTTATTAATTGTATCTCTTTGTTTGTAAAAAAAATATGAAGTTAATGTATGTTTTTAGCCCACCATCATCAGATGGTGGGCTGTTCAAATCGCCCTGCGTCCGTGGTCCGTCGTCCGTCCGTCCGTCCGTCCCTCCGTCCGTCCGTCCGTCCGTCCGTCCCTCCGTCCCTCCGTCCGTAAACAATTTTTGTTATCGCTATTTCTCAGAAAGTACTGAAGGGATCTTTCTCAAATTTCATATGTAGGTTTCCCTTGGTGCCTAGTTATGCATATTGCGTTTTGAGACCAATCGGAAAACAAAATGGCCGACAGGCAGCCATCTTGGATTTTGACAATTGAAGTTTGTTATCGCTATTTCTGAGAAAGTACTGAAGAGATCTTTCTGAAATTTCATATGTAGGTTTCCCTTGGTGCCTAGTTATGCATATTGCGTTTTGAGACCAATCGGATAACAACATGGCCGACAGGCAGCCATCTTGGATTTTGACAATTGAAGTTTGTTATCGCTATTTCTGAGAAAGTACTGAAGGGATCTTTCTCAAATTTCATATGTAGGTTCCCCTTGGTGCCTAGTTATGCATATTGCATTTTGAGATCAATCGGAAAACAACATGGCCGACAGGCAGCCATCTTGGATTTTGACAATTGAAGTTTGTTATCACTATTTCTGAGAAAGTACTGAATGGATCTTTCTGAAATTGCATATGTAAGTTTCCCTTGGTACCTAGTTATGCATGATGTGTTTTGAGACCAATCTGAAAACAACATGGCCGACAGGCAGCCATCTTGGATTTTGACAATTTAAGTTTGTTATCACTATTTCTGAGAAAGTACTGAATGGATCTTTCTGAAATTTCATATGTAGATTTCCCTTGGTGCCTAGTTATGCATATTGCGTTTTGAGACCAATCAGAAAACAACATGGCCGACAGGCAGCCATCTTGGATTTTGACAATTGAAGTTTGTTATCACTATTTCTGAGAAAGTACTGAATGGATCTTTCTCAAATTTCATATATAGGTTTCCCTTGGTGCCTAGTTATGCATATTGCGTTTTGAGACCAATCTGAAAACAACATGGCCGACAGGCAGCCATCTTGGATTTTGACAATTGAAGTTTGTTATCGCTATTTCTGAGAATGTACTGAATGGATCTTTCTCAAATTGCATATGTAAGTTTCCCTTGGTGCTAGTTATGCATGTTGTGTTTTGAGACCAATCTGAAAACAACATGGCCGACAGGCAGCCATCTTGGATTTTGACAATTTAAGTTTGTTATCACTATTTCTGAGAAAGTACTGAATGGATCTTTCTGAAATTTCATATGTAGGTTTCCCTTGGTGCCTAGTTATGCATATTGCGTTTTGAGACCAATCAGAAAACAACATGGCCGACAGGCAGCCATCTTGGATTTTGACAATTGAAGTTTGTTATCGCTATTTCTGAGAAAGTACTGAATGGATCTTTCTCAAATTTCATATGGAGGTTCCCCTTGGTGCCTCGTTATGCTAATTGCATTTTGAGATCAATTGGAAAACAATATGGCCGACAGACCGCCATCTTGGATTTTGACAATTGAAGTTTGTTATCTCTATTTCTCAAAGTACTGAATGGATCTTTCTCAAATTTCATAAGTAGGTTCCCCTTGGTCCCTTGTATTGCATTTTTGGACCAGTCTGTCCTGAAAAACAACCTGGCAAACAAACAGCCATTATCGTTAAATCTCAAGTTTCTTATATAGCTAGGATTCCCTTGTTTGAAAAGTACTGGAGGGATGTCTCAATTTGCACAGATTAGTAAAATGAAGGGAAAAGTAGAGAAAAGATCAATCTGACATGGAACCTATGAAGATCATTCAATGGTGGGCGCCAAGATCCCTCTGGGATCTCTTGTTTGTTTTCTATATTGCATTCCATCAATTCATGGATGAATTGATTTGTTAAATTAACATTTTGTCAAAATAAGTATTTGGCCTGCAACTTAATCAATGTGTGCCTTTTAATAGATTTTTATCTTTTTTTCATAGTGATTTATTGTTATATGTTGATGTGTATAAAACAAATATGTAATGTCAATGGCTATAAGTCGACACTGGTAAGCTTTAGTGGATAGTCTTGTGAAGCTGAGTTGACCAATCAATGGGCAGAAATATTGCGTAATATCAAAATTTAAAATGATTTATAGGATTCTGTAATACAATTGTCATGTTAAACTTTACTGTAACTGTATGTTTTTGTGTCAGACAAGTCATGAACATCTATCAATAAATCAAAATGTTTATATATTCAAGAATAAATTCTTTATTAGAGGTATTAATATGATATAACTAATCGGAGGTTTGATTTTTTAAAATGAAAAGTAAACAATATGTAAAGCAGGGTGTGTACAGTCTACTGTCAGCCATGAGAAGCCATGAATTCTGGACCTTGACCCTGAAAAGTAATTGAATATGTAGTTGATTGTTACATGTAATTCAGTGTTACATGTAATTCAGTGTTACATGTAATGTATCATGTAATTATATATAGATATGAATATCAGATAAGGAACTTTCAATCCAAGTTTAAAATATCTCAGCATATCATGAACCAAAGGTGGTAGTTTATAGGTGAATTCATTTCTTTCAATTGAGAATGTGAATTTGCGCTAAAAATATGAAACAGATCGGCCATAAGGAAAGTTGTTCATGTTAAATGTTTTTTATTGTATGAAAAGTGTCTTGAAAATATTTTAAAGACGATGATATGGTCTCTTGAACAATGGTTTGACCAGATCTGTATGAACCCTGCATTATTACATGTACATGTATATATGGAGATTATTATTATTGTGTATAACACGTAAACTGTTAACATGTATTCAGATGTGTCTGTAAATTCCTGTTACAAAGTGCCATAAAATGTGTTAGTAATACTAAAATGTGTTTGTTCTTATGCATTTTATATATATATTCCCATGATACAGTATCTTGGAGGATTTTTTCTACTTTTCAATGATCATTGGATACAAATTATTTTTGTACCCATTGCTACACCTTGTTCTTGTAAGAAATATTCTTCATTGAATCTAAAACAAGTATTTGTGAAAATGATTGCCATCATTAGTGTTGGCATTCTTGATAAGCTCTGTATCCGTGGTCCGTGGTCCGTCCACTGTTAAACAGTGTTTGTTGTCTCTCTGTCTATAAACAATACTTGTTATCGCTATATTTCTTGAAAAGCACTGCAGGATATTCCTCAAACGTCATGTGTAGGTTCCCCTTGGTCCCTACTTGTTCCAATTCAAATTAGTTTTTTTTTTCATCATAAAATAAAATGGCCGACACATGGCCATCTTGGATTTTAAGTATTGAGGTTTTGCCATTTCTGAAAAAGTTCTGGAGTGATACTCCTCAATCTAATTAAAATCCTAGATTTTCACTATCACTCCATCACATGAACATCTAACAACATCCCATAAGGGGTCACGACGGGGTGACCTTTTGGATTAACCAAATTAATACTTATAATCTTGGAAGTAAGTTTTATATGTGTAAACTACATATAGAATGACTAGAGTGCATAGCTTTCATAATCTGTCAATTTGTTTCAAGTCATTTCATCCCATGAAGCATATAGCTATATACATGCTGTGCCGAAATGGTTCGCTTCAGATGCATGCTGTGAGGAAATGGTTTGCTTCAATGACATCACCAAATTGACAATTCGCTCTGAAAGTAAAATACACATATCACAAAGGTCATCAGAATGTGACCCCTTATGGGATGTAGTTAGATGTTCATGTAACGGAGTAAGAATGAGGATCTAGATTTCAATCAGAATGGATATTCCTATAACCTTCCTGTGTAGCTTCCTCTTGGTCCCTAGTTGTGCCAGTTCAATTCAGATTTTTGATCAAAAAAAAATAGCCTACAAGCAGTGATCTTAAATTTTGATAATTTAGTTTGTTATCACTATTTCTTGAAATGAACTGGGGGGATGTTTCTCAAACTTCATGTGTAGGTTCCACTTGTTCCTTTTATCAGATTATTAACAGGGAAAAAAGAAAGAAGGGATAAGTGGAGAGATCAGTCTGACATAGAACCAATTTAGATCATTCAATGGTGGGCACCAACATCCCCCTGGGATCTCTTGTTTTAAGAATGATGGCACTAATTCTTACAAACTACTGTTTTAGATGAAATGAAGAACAGCCCACCATATAATAAAACAGTCCATCCTCTAATGGAAACATCCACCCTCTAATACGAACAGTCCACACTCTAATAAGAACAGTCCACACTCTAATAAGCACAGTCCACCCTCTAATGAGAACAGTCCATCCTCTAATGGAAACATCCACCCTCTAATGAGAACAGTCCACCCTCTAATAAGAACAGTCCACACTCTAATAAGCACAGTCCACCTTCTAATGAGAACAGTCCATCCTCTAATGGAAACATCCACACTCTAATAAGAACAGCCCACCATATAATAAAACAGTCCATCCTCTAATGGAAACATCCACCCTCTAATGAGAACAGTCCACCCTCTAATGAGAACAGTCCTCCCTCTAAAAAGAACAGTCCACCCTCTAATGGGAATAGTCCACCCTCTAATGGGAACAGTCCACCCTCTAATGAAAACAGTCCACCCTCTAATGAATAGTCCACCCTCTAAAAAGAACAGTCCACCCTCTAATGAAAAGTCTACACTCTAATGAAAACAGTCCACCCTCTAATGAAAACAGTCCACCCTCTAATGGGAACAGTCCACCCTCTAATGAGGACAGTCCACACTCTAATGAAAACAGTCCACACTCTAATGAAAACAGTCCACCCTCTAATGAGGACAGTCCACCCTCTAATGGGAACAGTCCACCCTGTAATGAAAACAGTCCACCCTCTAATGAAAACAGTCCACCCTCTAATGAGGACAGTCCACCCTCTAATGGGAACAGTCCACCCTCTAATGAAAACAGTCCACCCTCTAATGAAAACAGTCCACCATATAATAAAACAGTCCATCCTCTAATGGAAACATCCACCCTCTAATACGAACAGTCCACACTCTAATAAGAACAGTCCACACTCTAATAAGCACAGTCCACCCTCTAATGGGAACAGTCCACCCTCTAATGAAAACAGTCCACCCTCTAATGAGAACAGTCCACCCTCTAATGAAAACAGTCCACCCTCTAATGAAAACAGTCCACCCTCTAATGAGGACAGTCCACCCTCTAATGGAAACAGTCCACCCTCTAATGAAAACAGTCCACCCTCTAATGAAAACAGTCCACCCTCTAATGAAGACAGTCCACCCTCTAATGAGGACAGTCCACCCTCTAATGGAAACAGTCCACCCTCTAATGAGGACAGTCCACCCTCTAATGAAAACAGTCCACCCTCTAATGAAAACAGTCCACCCTCTAATGGGAACAGTCCACACTCTAATGAAAACAGTCCACCCTCTAATGAAAAGTCTACACTCTAATGAAAACAGTCCACCCTCTAATGGGAACAGTCCACACTCTAATGAAAACAGTCCACCCTCTAATGAATAGTCCACCCTCTAATGAGAACAGTCCACCCTCTCATGAAAACAGTCCACACTCTAATGAGGACAGTCCACCCTCTAATGAAAACAGTCCACCCTCTAATAAAAACAGTCCACCCTCTAATGAAAACAGTCCACCCTCTAATGGGAACAGTCCACCCTCTAATGAAAACAGTCCACCCTCTAATGGAAACATCCACCCTCTAATGAGAACAGTCCACCCTCTAATGAAAACAGTCCACCCTCTAATGGAAACATCCACCCTCTAATGAGAACAGTCCACCCTCTAATGAAAACAGTCCAGACTCTAATGAGAACAGTCCACCCTCTAATGAAAACAGTCCACACTCTAATGAGAACAGTCCATCCTCTAATGAAAACAACCCAGCCTTTAATGATAACAGCCCTCACTCAAAAAAACGTTACCAATATTTGCAAAACCCGACTATTCAACCCACGCCAAAAACGCCAATGTGACGTACATGTAGTCCTTATCAAGTCATTCCCGTCATTAAATGCAAACGACTCTCGAGACAATTATCCCCACTGTAAATAAGTTTTTGATTTTTTTTATGAACACACACATCGTTTATTATCGAATTATAAAGTTATATTGATGTTTCAGAATTGAAATATCAACAAACAGGGACAGATTATTATTATATGGTCTCTCCAGAAAGTAAGAAAAAGTAAGGCTGTTTTAAATGGACAATTTAGGATTATTCCTGTAAGCGACGAGATCTCGGAATTAAGTAAGACTACAGTTGATGTCTCTGACAATCTGACCATAGACATGTCTAACTGTGTAGGCTGAGGCACAAAAATCCCACTACACAACAGTATGGCTGACGTAAAATTTCATTTTGACGTCAGCCATACTGTGGTGTAGCGGGCCTATTGTGCAACTTCAGGCTGATCCGATTTTTTAGTCCGATCAGCATCTGTAGAACGTTTAACATCAATAAATGATTACAAACATACTAATGACAGTGCATACGGAAGACCTTGGAATTCGTCTGCTGAAATATAAGAATTATGAAGGTGAGTAGATGAAAGTGAGCTTATAGGCTCCTGATGCATGAGAAGATCGGCTAAGTATTGTGTTAAAGTGTTTATTTTAACCCGGAAATTAAAACAGTTTAAACTATAATAATCACACTAGTCATTGGCATACGGTAGGCCGAATTTTCTGACGATCTTACTACGTAGACAAGGCAGCTTGAAAGGCGATATTAACATCAGAACCCTTCGGATTAACGGTAGGCCTACTTGGGTTTTGTTATAACGTTACTATGTAAGGCCGTTCATGTCAATAACGAGATACTTTTAACGCATTAAACAAAACTTTTAACGCGATCTTAACGCGTTACCATTTAACACGTTAAACGGTTTCTTGGAATTTTAACGCGTTATTTGTTACTTAGCTAGCATTTAACGGGACAAACAGCTTCGTTCGTTTAACGCGTTAAAAGTCGTAGCTTTTGTTTTAACGCGTTAAAATGACTAAAATAGCAGACCAATCGAATTCCTTATTGCATATATATAAGTATTTGAAGGATTAACAGTATAGCTGCCAGAGCCAGCTTTCTGGAGAGAATGCATTGACTACCGTCAGTTATTGTTATCGTGTTGGCATGGGGTGTAATGCTGACACAAGAGACACCCTTTTACAAAGGTGACACCTTTTTCTCTCCATTTTATTATAGAGTTCATATTGATACGTTTTACTAACTTTATACGATTTTTCAATATACGACGGTGTCATCTGGTCTTGTTCATTGGTCCCAGTTCTAATCCACATAATCCATGATTATTTACATACATGATGCATCATATAGGCCTATATGGCAGCCGACCACGATAGACGAGCTATCGACAAGTAGGCTAATGTATGTTGTCCAGAGTGATACATCTCGTTTTCTGTAAACTGCATTTATAACACGGTATAACGTGTGGTGTTCTATATCATCACATCAATTTTCAAAGATGACAAAACTACCAAATCACTGAACAAAATGCCAACTTCGTGTCGGTGAGTGCAGACAACTTGGAACGCCTGTAAACAATGTGACGTCATCAGAATGTACCAGTTACAGTAGTGTACAACAATATATTTACCATTGTATGGCACTGCCACTATATAACCCTACCAATTCAGTTGCGAGTTCACCAGCTTATGAACTGCCAACTGAAATTTGAATTTGAAAATTTCAAAAAAAAATCACACGACAAATAAAAAATCGCAGATGGTAAATATAAGCATTGAACGGCTTTCAGTTGGCATTCATATTGACTATGAATGCCAACTGAAAGCCGTTCAATGCTTAAGTATCTTACAGACAGGATACACAAATGACCAAAAGAATGAAGCACAGTGAAAGAGGGGAAAAAATGTTGGCTCATTGCACAAATTGAATATTTGATACGGTCTCTGTTCAAATCGGTTTTCAGAAATATCAACGTTCTCTTAAATGTGTTGATATTCTGTCAACGCGTACTGTAATATTCCGTCATTAAACTTTGAAATAAAAAAAAAAAACATCAGCAGACCAAAACACAAAACAAACGCCGACATCGGGATTCACACGTAGTAGTCATACGTTGACTCTTCATTTTTTGGACAAATAACCATTGTCAGCTAGTTTATACATGCCCACTGACAATATCGCCGACGGGCAGGGATTGTCTTGGCACAGCTCCAAGGCATTCTTGCACCACCGCCCGAACCTCTCTCCTTGAAGCTTCCATATTGTTTCCCGCTTCCATGAAGAACTTTCACCCGAATGCTTATATGCAAGGGTGCAACTGATTGGTTAGTCTGATAAAGTTTAACGCGTTAAGTTTTAACACGTTAAATGTATCTCGTTTTTGACATGAACGGCCTTTCATACGTTACACCTTCACTACATTACTGTGTTAGGCCAGGAGATGCGCTGACGGATGTTGAAAGTTATGTGATGTAGTTTTATAGTTTTCTTTCCAACTAAGTTTTTCTAGTGATATGTCTGTCACTAAGTCGTGTATGTGATATCACTTAATTATAAAAAAAAAATCCACAGAGCGAGCACAGCTCGCGATGTTAGCTCCCTTAATGTACTGCAACGATACATCAGAAATTATGGCATTCGGCGATATTAAGTAGCCTATCCCTATCAGAAATGCCTGGTTTTACGTAAATTGTTATTCGTATACGTGATATTTATAAAAAGAAAATATACTTAACCTGCAATATTTACATTAATACAAATGTATGACGACATAAACATTTGTAAACAAAGGTTGGATCGTAAGATACGTAATTATTAACAAAACCTGAATAGGCTACATTAACTGTAAAGATACATTCTTCGCAATATGTATGAAGAATCCATTACAATTACCTGCAGCAAATGACATAAAAGTTAGTAAAATAGACGTCTAAATGACCATCGTGTTCTGTTAAAACTGTGCCATTAGTCCCGTTAGTTGTATCAAAACAGTACCGTTAGTTGTATCAAAACTGTACCGTTAGTACCGTTAGTTGTATCAAAACAGTACCGTTAGTTGTATCAAAACTGTACCGTTAGTACCGTTAGTTGTATCAAAACTGTACCGTTAGTACCGTTAGTTGTATCAAAACTGTACTGTTAGTTGTATCCAAACTGTACCGTTAGTTGCATCAGAACAGTACCGTTAGTTGTATCAGAACTGTACCGTTAATTGTATCCAAACTGTACCGTTAGTTGTATCAGAACTACCGTTAGTTGTATCAAAACTACTGTTAGTTGTATCCAAACTGTCCCGTTAGTTGTATCCAAACTGTCCCATTAATTGTATCCAAACTGTCCCGTTAATTGTATCCAAACTGTCCCGTTAGTTGTATCCAAACTGTCCCGTTAATTGTATCCAAACTGTCCCGTTACTTGTATCCAAACTGTCCCATTAATTGTATCCAAACTGTCCCGTTAGTTGTATCAAAACTGTCCCGTTAATTGTATCCAAACTGTCCCGTTAGTTGTATCCAAACTGTCCCGTTAATTGTATCCAAACTGTCCCGTTACTTGTATCCAAACTGTCCCATTAATTGTATCCAAAACTGTCCCGTTAGTTGTATCAAAACTGTCCCGTTAATTGTATCAAAACTGTACCGTTAGTTGTATCAGAACTGTACCGTTAGTTGTATCAGAACTGTACCGTTAGTTGTATCAAAACTGTACCGTTAATTGTATCCAAACTGTACCGTCAATTGTATCAAACTGTACCGTTAGTTGTATCAAAACTGTACCGTTAGTTGTATCAAAACTGTACCGTTAGTTGTATCAGAACTGTACCGTTAGTTGTATCAAAACTACTGTTAGTTGTATCAAAACTGTACCGTTAGTTGTATCAAAACTGTTCCGTTAGTTGTATCCAAACTGTACCATTAATTGTATCCAAACTGTCCCGTTAGTTGTATCCAAACTGTCCCGTTAGTTGTATCCAAACTGTCCCGTTAGTTGTATCAAAACTGTCCCGTTAGTTGTATCAGAACTGTACCGTTAGTTGTATCAGAACTGTCCCGTTAGTTGTATCAGAACTGTACCGTTAGTTCTATCAGAACTGTACCGTTAGTTGTATCGGAACTGTACCGTTAGTTGTATCGGAACTGTACCGTTAGTTCTATCAGAACTGTCCCGTTAATTGTATCCAAACTGTCCCGTTACTTGTATCCAAACTGTACCGTTAGTTGTATCAGAACTGTACCGTTAGTTGTATCAGAACTGTACCGTTAGTTGTATCAGAACTGTACCGTTAGTTGTATCAAAACTGTGTCGTTAGTTGTATCAGAACTGTACCGTTAGTTGTATCAGAACTGTGTCGTTAGTTGTATCAGAACTGACCCGTTAGTTGTATCAAAACTGTACCGTTTGTTGTATCAGAACTGTACCGTTAGTTGTATCAAAACTGTACCGTTAGTTGTATCAAAACTGTGTCGTTAGTTGTATCAGAACTGTACCGTTAGTTGTATCAGAACTGTACCGTTAATTGTATGAATGCTGTACCGTTAGTTGTATCAAAACTGTACCGTTAATTGTATCAAAACTGTCCCGTTAGTTGTATCAGAACTGTACCGTTAGTTGTATCAGAACTGTACCGTTAGTTGTATCAGAACTGTACCGTTAGTTGTATCAAAACTGTGTCGTTAGTTGTATCAGAACTGTACCGTTAGTTGTATCAGAACTGTGTCGTTAATTGTATCCAAACTGTCCCGTTAGTTGTATCAAAACTTTCCCGTTAGTTGTATCAAAACTGTTCCGTTAGTTGTATCAAAACTGTACCGTTAGTTGTATCAAAACTGTACCGTTTGTTGTATCAAAACTGTTCCGTTAGTTGTATCAAAACTGTACCGTTAGTTGTATCAAAACTGTACCGTTAGTTGTATCAGAACTGTTCCGTTAGTTGTATCAGAACTGTACCGTTAGTTCTATCAGAACTGTACCGTTAGTTGTATCGGAACTGTACCGTTAGTTCTATCAGAACTGTACCGTTAGTTGTATCGGAACTGTACCGTTAGTTGTATCAGAACTGTACCGTTAGTTGTATCCAAACTGTACCGTTAGTTGTATCAGAACTGTACCGTTAGTTGTATCATAACTGTACCGTTAGTTGTATCAGAACTGTACCGTTAGTTGTATCAAAACTGTGTCGTTAGTTGTATCAGAACTGTACCGTTAGTTGTATCAGAACTGTGTCGTTAGTTGTATCAGAACTGACCCGTTAGTTGTATCAAAACTGTACCGTTAGTTGTATCAAAACTGTACCGTTAGTTGTATCCAAACTGTCCCGTTAGTTGTATCAAAACTGTCCCGTTAATTGTATCAAAACTGTGTCGTTAGTTGTATCAGAACTGTACCGTTAGTTGTGTATTTTTGTATTTTGTATATTGCAGGTAAAAATTTAAGATGTCATCGCTCAAATTCTATCATTGTTGCTACTGCGAAAACATCACACGTGTCTTAAAAGATATAGTAGAGCATTGTGTTGATGTACATTCTATTTTGGAGCTGAAATAATGCAAAACAACCAAGGACAGATCAACCAAAATTGAAAACTTCCACATAACTCCAATTGAATACCTGAAACAAAACAAAATTATCTCCGTAGTTCCAAATTCGGAAAGGATAAAAAATTCTAGAAATTCAAACAACAGCACTTCCACACTATTTCAGATGCCCAAGAAAATCAGAACCACATGATGATTATAAAGGTTATGATATATGTAGTATTTCCAGTAGTTTTCAAGACGTGTCTGTTGAGCAGACCCATTTAACTAAACTCAATACCAAGAATGTCAAACATCACAACACAGGCCTGAATACAGTTACTGATCGAATCATAGAGATGCTCCCAAATGTTCTCGAAACATTAAAAGAGTATGGTCATGAAGATGCCTACCTAGAATTCAACAAGTTAATTTACGATAAATCTCTTCCAAAAAGAAATACTGCAATTACTCGCTTTTTTTAGGCGTGGTAGAGTGGTTCTCCATATCCGACAGCCGCCGAATGAGATACTCAAAGGAAGTAAAACAATTTTGGATAGTGGGAGGACAATTATTTAAGGGCAATTTCTTGCGATTTATGGTTGGATGGAAAAACAAAGGTCAAACACCTAAAGGTCGATTTGATCCACAGCATTCCGTAATCAACTTCGCTGTACCAGATCGAAATCAACTCGATGACAAATCGACAGTTTTAAAAAATTGTCAACCACAAATTATTATTTGCTACCGGTACAGTGAAACCGATCTTACGCTTGGATAAACTTATGAATTTGTTCACACAACAGAAAACGATAGATTACACCTCTTACTTTTCTACGTGATATCACTACAAATTTAGGCCTATCACTTTTCAAAAAACGTCTAAGCGATAGCACTTTGTCAACATTCGAAGAAGTGATGTCAGTCTAAGTGGGAATAAAAATGTAATACCCCCTCCACACACACACACACACATCGTGCAAGATATGTCTAAAGTCGCAAACATTTGAGGGTTCGAGTAATTTGCCTCCACTGAGGATCGAACCTGCGATCCACGGCCAACTGGTCCGCCTCTCTACCGACTGACTAAAGGGAAGGCGACCGTATCATGTACATTTTTCGGTATAGCCGTATAATATTATTTTGGCCCCGGATATGACGCGACAGGTGGCGTTACTGGTCAAGATGAAGTATGTGATTGGTCAATGTAGCGGTAAATGCAAAATGCATATATGTAGTTCAAAACGAAACAAAGTTAAGATTGAATGCAAGCTGAATGAGTGGATGTATCTTTTCAAATGACACATTAATAAAATTATATTCCTATTTCAAATTCAGTCTTATTATTACCGAAAATGATTCAAACTGGAATAATTGTTTTATTCGTGCTGAAACGCATTAGTTCGTTAATTCATTTTACCAGCAGTTTTACATTAAAACCACCAGTATTAAAACTATGTCTTTTTAGCTTTTTAAAAGATATTTCTTGTTTACAATTAAAACCTGTCACACTGGATAGATAGATATCAAAAGACAAGTTAAGAACCTGGTGAAGTCTGAATGAAATGGAAACGACAGCTAATTACTGTTATCCTGTCTACTTTTTATGTTTACAGGTGGAGGATGTACTCTGGGTCTGCGTGACGCTCCTTCTGTGCACCTTGTACCTAGAAGTGGGGTCGCACTCCTGCTATGCTGACGGAATGTCGTGTGTGGATGGGGGAGGGGAATGTGACAGTGAGGGCGGGGTCTGTTTCATGCTGCCCCCATTGTTTGAAGAAGAAGATGTACGGTGCTGCTGTAGCGTCACAGACGATTGTGCTGGTGTTCCAAAGTCTGGAATGATGAAAAAGATAGAACTCTGATATTTGGAATAAGGATTTCTAGATAAAGCTGTCTTCAAAATCAGTGCGGAGTGGATAAAAGCATGTCAATTAAAATTTAAAAGAAAAATCATGGAAAATAAGTTGATACAAGAAATTAAGCTGGTGCTTGGACATTGAGATTGATTACGTGGCTTGTTCGGGAGGTCGATCTGGTATAGTCTGTTATAGAATTGTCGACCAGACTTTGTTCGGGAGGACGATCTGGTATAGTCTGTTATAGAATTGTCGACCAGACTTTGTTCGGGAGGACGATCTGGTATAGTCTGTTATAGAATTGTCGACCAGACTTTGTTCGGGAGGTCGATCTGGTATAGTCTGTTAAAGAATTGTCGACCAGACTTTGTTCGGGAGGTCGATCTGGTATAGTCTGTTGTAGAATTGTCGACCAGACTTTGTTCGGGAGGTCGATCTGGTATAGTCTGTTATAGAATTGTCGACCAGACTTTGTTCGGGAGGACGATCTGGTATAGTCTGTTATAGAATTGTCGACCAGACTTTGTTCGGGACGACGATCTGGTATAGTCTGTTAAAGAATTGTCGACCAGACTTTGTTCGGGAGGACGATCTGGTATAGTCTTTTAAGAATTGTCGACCAGACTTACTTGAATTTTGACTCATTATTACCAAGTTACATGTGTTTTATTGTTGCGAATTAAGAAAAATAAAGTTGAAGAGTTGCAAACAGTATCGTCATATTGAACTTTTTTTTTTTGCTAAACTTTCAGACAATGGTGTACAATTCTTATTTTTTTTCCATTCGGCTTTTAGGCTAAAATGATCGTGATCAAGTTTCTTTGATGCTGTGAGGTTGTAACAATGTATGACGTACATGTGACCATGAGGAATCATGTTTGAATCAGTTTGGGTTGTATCAAGAATTGTGGTTTAGTCTCTTTGAGGAAAGAAAGTAAGTAAGTAACCGATAAAATGACAGACATTGGTCGGCAGAACAATATAATAATATGTAATAAGAACAAATTTGCCTCTGAAAGTTTTGGGGTTTTTTTGTTGATAAAAGAAAAAGGTAAATAACACAAATTACTGTAACAAAATTAAGGGGCATACGTAAACCAAGGCCCTATTAAAATGGGGGTCAAGCAGGTTTTTAACCTTTCCTGTCCTACCTACAGTACCATCAACGATCATTAAGCCAGACATTGGAAACATATCAACAAAAACAACAAGAGATAACCGCTTAAAGTCAACGCCGAGATGGTGTTTAAATTGCTTACAAGCCTGAAACCAGAAAAGTCACCTTGATTGGACGAACTACACCCAATGTTTCTCAAAAACACTGCGGCATATTCAACGAATCACTTTCAACATGAACACTACCAGACGGTTGGAAGAAAGCTCGAGTCTCTGCTATCTTTAAAAAGGAAGATAAAAGTGAAGCAGGCAGCTATAGGCCAGTTAGTCTAAAGTCTGTGGTATTTAAAGTTTTGGAGTCTTTAGTAAGGGAACATATAACTAAAATCGTGAGGAATAACAAATTCTTCTCGGACAATCAATACGGTTTTATATCGGGGAGATCAACATTTCTACAGCTATTAGAAGTATTGCATAAATGGACAGAGGGTCTGTTTAAAGGACAACTCATCCAATGTATTTAAATGGACTACCAAAAAAAACCTTTGACAGTGTTGCACACAACAAAATCATCAATAAATTATGGTTTCTAGGATATCATCATTCTTGATAGGCCGACAACAAAACGTATCTGTAAATGGATCAACGTTACATCAGGAATCCCACAAGGCTCCGTACTAGGACCTCTGATGTTTGTAATTTATGTAAATGGCCTTCCTGGAGCAGTTATAAACTTTTATGTGTACTTATTTGCAGACGATACAATTTTTTTTTAGAATAATAGAAAACGAACAAGACAGTTTAGAGCTTCAGAAAGATCTTGATACTATGTGTAAGTGGGGCGACACCTGGCTACTCAAAATGCATCCAGGAAAGTGTAAACATACGAGGATAGGCAGGAGAAACATGTCACAATGAAGCTGAACCAGTTTATCATCTCAACGGAAACAGTGTGCAGAGGTCCAACCAAGGAAAAGACATCGGTGTAAGTATAGACTCAGATCTCGCATTTGATGAATATATATTGGAAAAAGCTCAGAAAAGCAAACTCTTTATTTACACTTCTTACATATAAGAACATTTCAGTTCATGGACATAAACTTCTTCGTTCCACTTTTTAAATGTTTATTAAGATCGCAGCTCGACTATGCTAGTTCTTTGTGGGCACCACACCTACAAAAACAATTTGATAAAATAGTGGGTGTTCACAGGAGAGCGACAAAGTGTCTACCAGGAATGAGGAACCTAACCTACAGCGAGAGGCTGGGGAAACTAAAGCTACCAACGTGGCCTTTAGGAGAATCAGAGGAGATATGATTGAAATAACAAAAAGAATTCCCTAAACGAGCAACTACCATGCTAAGAAAAACTGTTTTTCGACCAGAACAATGAACTGTCAGAACACGTAGTATCAATAAGTTGGACAACTACGCTACATATTTGTAGAAAAATAAAAGAAGTTTATTTCAATTGTAAAGCTACAAAGCGATCCAGGTATTCATATCATCTAATAGACGACTTCCACAACGATCATGTCCGGGTATCGGACCGACCATCACTGCGCCATTGAAACGTTCTTTTTAGAACGCCGGTGTGGCGCAGTGGTTCTGAGTAAGCTGCGGGTATGTCTGGCTAGGCGATTGGGTGCCGTAGATCGTGAGTTCGAGACCCGGTCAGGGCACGAGTCAAAAAGTTGTCTTCTTTCGTCATTTCTGTTACTATGTTATATATTGATTTATTATGTATCTTTTTTAAGTGTGGTATAGAGGACTTTATGTAGTCCTGAATCATAATAAAACTTATCTTATGTTAAATACTTTCTTTATTTCCATTCATTTCCTTGTATGTTCATTTGAAAGAATAGCATTTTAAAATCAATTTCCTTTCTGTGATTGAATTGCAAACAATCTGACACATAGTACAAAGTCTTGCTGTGACGATGATCATCACAGCGCCAAAATGACGTCATAGTAACGCAACAGTTGTCATTATCCTCGTTAGAGTTAGATTATAGCGAATGATGTTGATCAAAATGACGTTACAATCTCCATGTAATCTTGACTGCATTTATACGATCATGGATGCAATCCAGATTAACACTGAGGCAATCGAAGACTGTGGTGCCAAATGTAAATTTCTATAGAAATATCGTATGTAAAAAGTGTAGTCTAAACTTATAACTTGCAAGATTGTTTTTTTTTTTTTTTTTGCAAATCTCCTGATATGTTTATTTATGTATATTTCATTAATGAATTATTGTACTATAAGAATGTAATACTGACGGTTCTAAAAGGTTAAGATTTCTATAAGTTCAATTCAGTCACATGTGATTAAATTAAGTCTCTGGTCCAGTTGACCAATGTTACCATTATAAAACTAGATCTAGTAGATCTACTGTATAAGAGGACCGCACAATAAAACTATGATTCGCTACAATGATCATAATTAAGTTATCGAGACTTAAACGGTCTTAGACAATTAGGTTAAAATTGCTTCAACAGACATGTCATTAACAATTTGACCTCAAACATACAGATGTGTGTAACAGAGCGCAGGATTAATCAAATTTAAATCACTAGGGATCGAACCCGGGACCTTTGGCTTTCTAGTCTTACACTCAACCGGTCGAGCTAAAGAGAACCGGCCCAAGAGAACATTTTTACCAGGGTTAGATCTAACGTGACGATACCCAAATTGGAACACTTTTTAAAGAAAATCATATAAAAAATATTACCGCGTGTTTGAATTAAGCATTTTTTCTAGATATTTCACAAATAGGAACCTTGACCTTCCGTTTCATGTGTATGTATGACAAGAAGAGCAAAAATTACAATAATTTATTTAAGTTTGGACATTGAATTAAATGTCACTAAATTTAATTCAATCTAATCTAACTTGGTCCGTTCGGGGTTTGGATAACCTTTCAGCAAGGATTAACACTATTTACCATTTCTTCAGAGACTTTTTTTTGCATTTTCTACAACTTGTATTATGGTCACGCAACGAGCAATGCGCAGTTATCGCCCTTGATAGGAGCTCTTGTACCTCATTTATGCCGAACTGAAACATGGCTCTGCGACTTCCAAGTTTTCTTAGGACGTTTGGAACGTTCGGGTAAAATACGCATACTTTAACATTGTATTCATAGTACTCATGCGTTTGTTCAGATTTTAATCTCGTTAAAATTCAATTAGATATTTTAATTTTCTTATTGTCAAACATCGAGAATCTCTCCTTGAAATGATCATGTGAAGGACACGCTTGACACCGGACAGCCGGAGTGACTGGATAGACTGGTTTACATGCCGGGTAACCCAAACAGTGTCGAATAATTCTGTAAACATGGTAACATCTGACTGCTGGTTATATAAATGGACTAGATCTCGTGGGATAAAAGATGGGACTGAAAGTGGTCAAATCGACTGATTCATATGCTCAATGCTGTACATTCATTTCATCATTTCCAAATTTCTGGAAACCCTTCTATTACTGGATAGTAGACATGTTTCAACTACTTAAAATACCTGTACCTAGTAGCTAGTTTACGGATCCTGTTTATTATCCCAGCTCAAAATCAGTAGCTATTAATCCTCGTGTGAGATAGGCCTAACATGTGCTTAAAGAGAAGGACATTTCCTGTATACATCACATGCTGCAGCATAGAAAAGGACTCTCGGATCTGTCCTGTATCTAATCTAGAGTGTTTTTTTTTTACTTTCTAAAAAATGTACTGAAATATAAAGGAAACTTTTAAATGTTGCATCACATTCTCGCATTGATGCATGCAACAATTAGTATGAAGATAAGGTACTCCTATAACATAAGAGGCCGCTGGTCGGCTCTTTTTCTATCGGATATTATTTTGCCGACTGCGGCCTCTGTCAAAAGTATCTCGCCGTGTAAAACCTCTAACATTGTTGGAGTAGAAGATAAGGATGAAATTACCAAGGACAGTCTTAAGCTTATTATCATGATCACAATTAAGCAATTACTTCAGCTAGCTAAAGGTCTCTAGCTATCTCTTTGGTGCTGACACCAACTGATCTTTAGTAACCGAACCCTATTTGACACAGTATATGCAAAGAAAAATGTAAAAATATCAGTATTTACAACTCTAAAGTTAACTTGATGACAACAGTGTGTACTTACAGTTTGTGTATAACCTATATCCCATTTAAACAGTCAAATCACTTATTAACACCTAATTAATAATAATTTGCCACAAAATACTTTACTACACCATTCCACCGCTTCAAGTAACCCATTTCAAACATTGCTTTACATTCCATTTTGATATTTGAGGTACTGCCATTTTAAATCAGAGTTGTTACTGGAATGAAGCCTGGAAATGTAAATAATTGTCTCTTTTTATTGCTAAATTTGTGGATTTAATGATGGATTCATGAAAAAGAGGTAATAACATAACATCGTAAATAATCTTAATGTAATTTAGCTGTTTAATATAATCAAAATTGTAACTTAGAAAATTTGACATTCTGTGCAGTGTAAAATCTGCCCTGGGAAGTTGGAGGTTACACGGTGCTCTTCATAAGTTTATCGCCATGTAATCCTCTAACGTTGTTGGAGTAACAAGTCATGTACTTATACCTATTACTTATTACACAGAATGTAAAGCTTATCATGCACTATTACATAAGATATATCTCCGGACACAACATAGCTATGTCTAAAATATCCCTGAAGTTGTTAAAGAGGTTTCATGATTAAAGTTATAATTAATATAGGTTTTACTATAAGGTTATAAGTCATATATTTTTGATATGACTGACTGTTGATGTAACAATTACCCTTGGACAGTGATTGCTCCCTAGTGTTTTCATGGTAGAGAGTTGGTGTATCTAGTAGAATTCCGATCGTTTCCAATTTGAAGTGTGATTGAAAGTTGAAATGGAGTGCTCCTGGGCTGTCTCTGTATTGTCTAATTAGTGTGAATGTTCAAAGAAACGGAATCTAAGTTCATGTTTAGTTCCCCCACTGTGTTGTGCATTAGGAACAGGTGATCAGGTAAACAAGAATTTGGAGAATGTAGCAACCTCAAATCAGCATATGCACAGATTTATAATAATTTTTGCTGATGGAGCATTTACAATGTACAATGAGTCATATTTCTGTGAGCAATGTAGAAACTTACAAATGACTTAATTTTTCAGTGTACGAGCTATGAGCACAGGAGATGCTGGCTCTGGTGCAGGAAAGGTAACTTAAAATTTCATAATATATGTAAAATTGGGGAAAATAACATCACAGCAGTGGTTCCCTTATATTAATATTTGAGGGTTAAATCTCAAACCAAACTAAAACATTCCCTTTATTTGATAAATTTCTAACTTATAAGTTATCAGCCTCAGTAGATTTGGTGTGAAGTATTTCTGTTTCTATTTTTCTCTGATATTTAGTATTTCATAATTTTCAAAGATAAAATATTTACCATACCCTGTTATACAGATGACAAGATTTTATTTCAGTCTTTTACAATTATACTATAATTTAGGATTGTGGAAATTCTCAATTTAGACTACTGTAGCGCTTTTATTTAATACCTGGTCCAGTACTAGTGCCACTATACCCAAGACTTTCTGAATTTGTGAAGAAAAAGTGCTAAAACTTTATATTTCTGTTGATTCCTAATGGGAAATCCTGTAACATCACAGGACTAATATGACCTTATTTATGTAGCTATCAACTCATCAGTACAAATGAAGGTTACCCATTCTCATGGCCATAGGCAATCAATGCAAGCTATCGCAAAACCATATTGACAAATGGAAAGTAACTCTGATAGATCAGAAAGTAGGTCTCACTAATTATGTCATTACATGTCATTACTAATGACTCCATCCCCTCACTGGCTCATTTGAAGGTCAGATGGTGTGAAATTCATATCAAGTTTGAAGATTTCCCTACCAGAAAAATGAATGTTATTGGATAGGTTTAAAAGCATATAAGAGCACAGCAGTACTTGGAAGACAGTACATGTAACTCTGATACAAGTATTTACAGTGGACTGGGGAACCTCCACCTGGGGAATTCCCGCCTTTTTACACCTGGAATCCTACCTCTTTCTATTTATACCAGGCGTGTATATCCTTGATTTTTCAAAATCTCAATCAAGACCCTACTCGTTTATTCTTGTATATTGAAAGTACCCATTTCATTTGTTAGTTACTCAGCAAATAGCTACAAACTTAAGAAACACATTTTGTTCAGGGACTCGGTTCAGCTGAAACACCAGCTGATTGGCTGAATTAGTTGTGTGAGACCTGTAGGCTACAGATGGCAATGTAAAACAAAGGGAAGTAACTTTGATAGGTCAGAATGTAGGCTACCAACCAGTTGTCCTTTGAGAGTATCACCATTATCATGTATCTATGTGACTATATGTAAAGTTTAACGAAGACTAATTAACGTGTTACTGTTTCAGGGTGGTGGCACTGGAGGCGCCATTAGGTAAGTTCACCATGATTTTTCATTCAGCGAATTTTTGTGCACAAATTATATAAGGGCATAATAGGATAAAACAACTGACATAGCTTATATAAATATTTTCCTAACACTTCTATGTTAATAGAGAGATAAATTATGGTGGAAGTCAAAAACATTACAGAATAAAAATCAGCTGTAATAAGTATGAATTACCATCCATCTGCTTAATTAGCAGATATTGGTTCACCTTAATGACCTCCCGTCACTTTGATGTTCTCGCAGAGTCGAATCAATAAAAGATTTATGATAAACAGACAGTACCAAAATGCAAATGAAACAGTAATTCTATTTTAAGCCAATAAAATAATTTGGGTCAAAAGATAAACTAACTATAAATTTGCATGGAGATCTTTGAAAAAGTTCAATGAGAATAGACCAGATGTTTCGGAAGGGTGAGCATCTTTTGCATCATCAACGACATTGTTTTATTGTACAATTATTAGAAATCAGGTTGAACTTTCAACCACTACCAAGCTCACAGTTTTAGCTCATCAGGCTTCTGTCCAGGAGAAAACTTCTTTATCTAATTGCAATTTATTGCATAATCAATATTGTGTGAGATGGACAGTTATTACAGCAATAGCTGTTGACAACTTTCTACTAATGTTAACTGATGGTATTTACAGAGATGCTGGTGGTAGTTTCGGAAAGATGGAAGCTGCACATGAAGAACAATACATGAGAAAACTGGTAAATATAGGCTTGTTAGGTATAATATATGGGTAGTACATTACCATGTACTTGTGTAAGTGTATACTGTATATATAATGGGTAAGCTTTGCTGTAAAGGAGTATCACACCATGAAGCTGATAACACAGAAAATCTTAATGATTATTTAAATGTTTGTTTGGCACCTGGGTATTTAAATCCCCATGCTTTTCCTCTGGGACTTTCTCATATTTTGTGTATCTGCTATACATCTCTTACTATTGGGACATGAAAATGGAACTGTGTTCTTGAATCACCAGAAAATAAATCCTACAAAAATTACTGTAAAGGAGATAACTTTTAAACACAAGTAAACCAATAGTAGAATTTTGTGTGGTAGAATATACTGCTGATTGTGAACTATTACTTTTTATCTTAGGGTACAAGGTACTCGCTGTTGACTGCAAAATGTTCAAAATGGAAGGTCATTAATTCATAACAAACAGTCCATAGTTGAAAACTGGAGATATTCTGAAAATTGGTGCTAAAATAGGTATCCAGGTACCCCCGGTTCATAGCTAGGTTAGCACCTCCTAACAGTGATATCTGGCTAGTATTTGAATTATCTGATAACTGTCCTCACTGTCTTGTCCAAAGCCTGTCTCCACTACTCAAATCTCTGTGTCTAAGGTATATTGTAAAAGCTCAACACCTCGGGCCAATTATTCGGTTACGGTTTGATTAGGTCAAGTTAGTTATCTGCCGACAGTTTTGCAGTTTGATTTCCAGCATTGCTAAAAACCGTTTTGTCCAAAGTAATTTGATTATGAAAATTGAATCTCTATATGATACAATGAATCGTGTGATACAATGAATCGTGTAATGCAATGGTAGGATAAAAGAAAAACTTTCCATAAACTTTTATATCCTTAGTGAATTTTAACATCAGTATACCATTTATCATGAAATAGAAGTATGAACGTTCACTGTTTTCCTTTATAAAAAGGAACCAAAAATATATACAGAGGATTTAGTTAAGGTACAAATGCATTACAGATGCATTTAGACTGGGTACTGACTATATGGAAGCTATCTAAATATATGTACACTATTGTACCTTGAAGCTATGAAAGAAAGTTCAGGTGTACATGTACTCATCAACATGCATATGTAGGACTATTCCAGTAAAATATATATCCGCCCGAGAATTCCAAAAATAAATAAATTCTATGCATGGTGGGTGCTGGAGAAAATTTGTATTATATGGTAATGATTTTATTGAGTCAAGTAATTAGTTGGTTCCTATTTGACAAAACTGCAGTCCGTCCATAGAGTAGATATTATACTGGAATAACATTTACCCTAAAGGCCAAATAAGATAGGCTGTTGCTATTCTGCATTTGTGATTTAGTACCAGGTATGAAACTGGTATTAAAACAACATGAAAATGGGGCATTAGGAGTAATAGAAATGTTGCACGATTGTTTCGGGGATGAAAAAGTACCATCATTGTCATCATTCACCTGTCTTGTAGGGAAAGGAATTAGTGTTTTCATTATTTTCTTATAACAGTTACTGGTTTATGATGAGAATTATTTTACACTCATGTCAATGTAACAGGGAATATCTTAACCTCATTAATGTTTATGTTATGAGCCTAAACATCAACATTCATATACAGTTAGAGATCCCTTATAAATAGCTTACCAGGTAATAAAACATACATAAAATTAATTGGTCTTGTCATCAACAGGCACAGGAACAGTTGAAAAGTCTGAAGGACCACCACGAGACGGAGATCAAGCAACACGAAGTAAGTCTCTTTCCATTCCATGAATACATAATTATGTGGTTTCTTCTCCATGGTTACACTGTTTCTGTGCCATAGTTACACTGTATCTATTCCATGGTTACACTGTTTCTATGCCATAGTTTCACTGTTTCTATTCCATGGTTACATTGTTTCTATGCCATAGTTACACTGTTTCTATTCCATGGTTACACTGTTTCTATACCATAGTTACACTGTTTCTATTCCATGGTTACATTGTTTCTATGCCATAGTTACACTGTTTCTATTCCATGGTTACATTGTTTCTATTCCATGGTTACACTGTTTCTATTCCATGGTTACACTGTTTGTATACCATAGTTACACTGTTTCTATGCCATAGTTTCACTGTTTCTATGCCATAGTTACACTGTTTCTATTCCATGGTTACACTGTTTCTGTGCCATAGTTACACTGTTTCTATTCCATGGTTACACTGTTTCTATGCCATAGTTTCACTGTTTCTATTCCATGGTTACATTGTTTCTATGCCATAGTTTCACTGTTTCTATTCCATGGTTACACTGTTTGTATACCATAGTTACACTGTTTCTATGCCATAGTTTCACTGTTTCTATGCCATAGTTACACTGTTTCTATGCCATAGTTACACTGTTTCTATTCCATGGTTACACTGTTTGTATACCATAGTTACACTGTTTCTATGCCATAGTTTCACTGTTTCTATGCCATAGTTACACTGTTTCTATTCCATGGTTACACTGTTTCTGTGCCATAGTTACACTGTTTCTATTCCATGGTTACACTGTTTCTATGCCATAGTTTCACTGTTTCTATTCCATGGTTACATTGTTTCTATGCCATAGTTTCACTGTTTCTATTCCATGGTTACACTGTTTCTATTCCATGATTACCCTGTTTCTATTCCATAGTTACACTGTATCTATTCCATGGTTACACTGTTTCTATGCCATAGTTTCACTGTTTCTATTCCATGATTACACTGTTTCTATTCGATAGTTCCACTGTTTCTATTCCATGGTTACACTGTTTCTATTCCATGATTACCCTGTTTCTATTCCATAGTTACACTGTTTCTATTCCATGGTTACAGTTTCTATTCCATAGTTACACTGTTTCTATTCCATGGTTACACTGTTTCTATTCCATATCCATAGTTACACTGTTTCTATTCCATAGTTACACTGTTTCTATGCCATAGTTTCACTGTTTCTATTCCATGGTTACACTGTTTCTATTCCATGATTACCCTGTTTCTATTCCATAGTTACACTGTTTCTATTCCATGGTTACAGTTTCTATTCCATGGTTACATTGTTTCTATGCCATAGTTTCACTGTTTCTATTCCATGGTTACACTGTTTCTATTCCATGATTACCCTGTTTCTATTCCATAGTTACACTGTTTCTATTCCATGGTTACAGTTTCTATTCCATGGTTACATTGTTTCTATTCCATAGTTACACTGTTTCTATTCCATGGTTACACTGTTTCTATGCCATAGTTTCACTGTTTCTATTCCATGGTTACACTGTTTCTATTCCATGGTTACATTGTTTCTATTCCATAGTTCCACTGTTTCTATGCCATAGTTTCACTGTTTCTATTCCATGGTTACACTGTTTCTATTCCATGGTTACAGTTTCTATTCCATGGTTACATTGTTTCTATTCCATGGTTACATTGTTTCTATTCCATAGTTACACTGTTTCTATTCCATGGTTACACTGTTTCTATGCCATAGTTTCACTGTTTCTATTCCATGGTTACACTGTTTCTATTCCATGGTTACACTGTTTCTATTCCATAGTTTCACTGTTTCTATTCCATGGTTACACTGTTTCTATTCCATGGTTACATTGTTTCTATTCCATAGTTACACTGTTTCTATTCCGTGATTACACTGTTTCTATTCCATAGTTCCACTGTTTCTATTCCATAGTTACACTGTTTCTATTCTGTGATTACACTGTTTCTATTCCATGATTACACTGTTTTTATTCCATAGTTCCACTGTTTCTATTCCATAGTTACACTGTTTCTATTCCGTGATTACACTGTTTCTATTCCATAGTTCCACTGTTTCTATTCCATAGTTCCACTTTCTATTCCATGGTTACACTTTCTATTCCATGATTACACTGTTTTTATTCCATAGTTACACTGCTTCTATTCCATAGTTACACTGTTTCTATTCCATGGTTACATTGTTTCTATTCCATAGTTACACTGTTTCTATTCCATGGTTACACTGTTTCTATGCCATAGTTTCACTGTTTCTATCCCATGATTACACTGTTTCTATTCCATAGTTACACTGTTTCTATTCCATGATTACATTGTTTCTATTCCATAGTTACACTGCTTCTATTCCATAGTTACACTGTTTCTATGCCATAGTTACACTGCTTCTATTCCATAGTTACACTGCTTCTATCCCATGATTACACTGTTTCTATTCCATAGTTACACTGTTTCTGTTGATATAGGGGTCCATTGTTTAATCTTTTTTTTTCTTTTTTTTTTTAGGAAGCAATCAGGAGACACAAGGAAAACATCAAGAAGTTGAAAAGTGATGGTGGGAGTGATAGCGACAGTGACTGATATGTGAAGATGTGTCCAAGGTCCTCCGGTATAACTGCGAGGGTCCCAGGTCCTCTCGGGTTACTGGGAGGTGGTCATGTGTGAATTAGTGTTTCAGAAAATGGAACGAGTGACTGGTTAATTTAAACACACTTTTGTAATAAATGTGCCCAAGATATCTTCGACTTCTGTTGTTTATATGTATATGGAGACAAAGAAAAAAATTGGCACAGGAACTCAAAGGAAATGGACATTATTTAGTGGGGAACCAAATTTTGTTTTTAATCCAATATTAGGTGTTTTAATATCCCATCCAAACATTATTAATATTTGCGGAATATTTTTTAAAAGGATATACTGTATGTGCTTTCTTACTTTTGAGACATACTGCTCATTTCTTCACGCGGTGCATTGTTAATTAGTAAGGTACAATACTGTATGATTTATGATTTGATGACAGATAATGAATGTATACAATGCTAAAGAACATCAAGGGAGATAACTATAGAATCACCAGTACTCATGAGATGTACACATGAATCTTGTAGTATTTAGTCAGAATTCCTTCAGTCAAGCTATCGTAGTGTTTGTACCGATATTAAAAATATTTTTGTTTCAATATTGTTCATGTAATTTTTATTTCTGATTCTTTGATAGCAGCTCTAAGTTATGGAGTGAAGGCCCCTTTATAACATCTGTTTAGGATTTTTATTGATGTTCCCGACTTCCCTACAGGGATTGCATTATTTTGGCCCCAAGTATCGCTGAGAAGTTCTAGAATGACGGCATAGTTACGTTCCATCCATATTCATTATTCTGTTAATCCTGTACTACTACTAAATAATAAGTTCCTATTGAAGATGCCATGTGCTTGTTATCTGTAATAAAATCTTTTACACGTGACTTAGTAGATATAATA